>NW_027175834.1:40000-46886 GCF_023055335.1 Clinocottus analis | reverse complement strand
GATGTTGCAGGGTTTTTGTTGTTGCGAGCGCTGCACACGGACCTCTTTCATCCGAGTGCCTCTCCGGCTGTAATGAGCCCCGCGTTGCCCCGCGTTGCCCCGCGTTGCCCCGCGTGGCCCCGGGGGCAGCCCGTGCAGCTCTGGGACCGCGCGCCGCGCGCCGCGGGTGCTGTTGTTGTTCACGCGCCCGAGAGCAACAACACCGAGCGGCTCTTGGCGTTTCGCTGCCTTCGTGTCGGGCGGACAGACCGCTCAGCACACACACATCACACACACATCACACACACATCACACACTTTACACACGCTGTGATTGTCATGCTGATGATGATGAAACAAACAAAGGCGTGAGAATACCCAACGTCTCCTCAGTGTTGGATGCTGTTGGCGGCGCAACAACTCTGCGGGTTGTAGTAAATCTATGATGACACTGCGCCTCCTGCCGTGCGTCAAGTCCACAGGAAGCAGCACATGTCTTCCGGTTGAGTTTTCCAAACAAAACACCGAGCAGTTAAGCAGCTCATGGGAGTTGACTTTAGGTCAAATGTTTTGCGTTATGATGTAATTTCTGTCTCTGTCAATGCATTTGTGTAACAACACAATGAAGCACAGTGATTGGTTTGGATGACGCCTCACCGGGTAACCAAATGAAAAGCTTTTATTGTGAAAGCCACTTCGCTCCTCTTCCGGTTTCCCGGTGTGTCCACCTGGCCGCAGCGGAGTGTGTGTCCGCAGGTCGGGTTGGCTGACTGATGTCCACCACCCACAATGCATTGCGAGGGACCATTGACCGACTTTGTTCATGTTCTAGTTGTGCGCAATATATCAAGAAATATCAAAGGTTCACGTGCAAATATGAGTTTTGAAACGACATCAGATTATGAGGTGAACGTGTCTTCACTTCGAGCATTTTCTAGCTTCGTTGGTTGTTTATTATTCAGCCTGAAGGCAGATCTACTGCTGGTGAAGGATGCACAGCTCTCCATTATTAATGTAGAGCAGCTTGAGTACACAGAGGGGTTACGTAAGGCATCGGTGAGCATGAGGGCTGCAGAGAGAGAGAGAGAGAGAGAGAGAGAGAGAGAGAGAGAGAGAGAGAGAGAGAGAGAGAGAGAGAGAGAGAGAGAGAGAGAAGAGGGGATCCTCCTCCAGTGCACAAGCTGCAGCAGGGCTTCCCTGGGCTTTTCCTCTCTCTCTCTCTCTCTCTCTCTCTCTCTCTCTCTCTCTCTCTCTCTCTCTCTCTCTCTCCCTGCAGTTTTTCCCAGGGCTTCCCTTGTTTTCCTGCACCAGCATCAGCCCAGCCCCTCTCTGTCAATGAGGCGCCTCCTTCCCTCTCTCTCTCTCTCCCCCCCTCCCTCCCTCCCTCCCCCCTTTCCTCCCCCTCTCCCTCTCTCTCTCTCTCCCTCCCTCTGTCCCTCCATCTTTTAAGGGAGAACATTGCTGTTGGATACAGATGCAGCAGCAGAACAATATGTTGAATACTTGGGAAATGAATGGAGGAGAAAGTACAACAGTGTCCTGAAACCTGGAAAAGAGCTGAGCATGACGTGTACATGAGGCTCCTTCATCGGGCTTTCTGAATGGCTTTTTGGTTCGATGAACAAAACTGAATCCTGCAGTACGGTTTGAGGGAAATGGAGCGGAGGTGGATGGTCCAACCAACGCAGATCTTACAGCCAAGAGGCCGTGGTTTGTTCCTACTTCAGTAACGCTGCTTCCAGTTATTAGAACCCAAACCACGATCTATTCTGAAACCTAGCAAAGTCTTATTTTGTCTAAAGCTCATAGAGTTTCCTGACGTTTATTTTGAAAAGACGTAAAAGCATGAATTGGACGTTATATGATGATATGTTGAACTAAACCCAACTGAGGATTTTGCATAATTTTAATATCATTCCATAATCCAGGCGACACATGGAAATAAGGTCCATACGATGGGACTTCTGTTTATTGCGACCAGAGGAGTCGCCCTCTGCTGGTCATTATGGAGAATGTGGGTACAAAGCACTCCGGCATTGGCTTCTCTCTTCAGAAAACTCTTTTTATTACGTCTGGTGATATTATTCACGCTTCAAAAATATACAAAAGTAAAGATTTTCTTTCAGTGCGAGCCGTCCTCTTTCCTGCGTTGGCCAATTCTCGAGGGAACCGGTGTGACGCTGACTTCCAGGTCGGCCGACATGAAACACGGCGTCCCTGCGGCGCACAACCAGCTGGCCCCCCTGGGGCCTTCTTGGGAACAGCCATAGTCGTGTTGTAAATCACACTCAGTGCACAGTATTGGCTTCTGCGGCCATCATCAGAACGCCACCAACGTCTTCAAAGCGCTGCTTTACATCTTTTATTGGCTGATGGATTATTCATTAGCGCTTCTCTGTGCTCTCCTCCATTATCTCCGTTGCTTCCTGTCTCTCTCCTCTCCGCCCTCCACATGGTTTCCTGTGTGTTCATAAGGCAGGTGCTCTTATCGTGAGCCTCTGTTCACAGAGACATATGCCCCCCCTGCCTGCTGCATCTTCATGACCTTTATTCAGCCGGTGGGTGTTGTGCCGCTGTTTCCTCAACGCGCCACTTCACATGCGCACATTAACAAATCACACTTGGGGATAAACGTTCGGCACAACCACGGCCCCGTGCGCTGCTGTCCATGACGAGCTGTGACACGATGTGATACCTCTCAGCTCTGCTGGTGATGGTGTGCAACATTTTGAGAGAATACAATATATATTTATATATTTTTCACAAGCTCATGGTTTAGCCGAAAGCCCCGGCATGAAAGCTTTCCCATCCGTCAGCTGATGTGAGGAAGTGAGCATTGACTGTACAGAAGAAGTGGACGTGTGCCACCATGACATCATCTATTTGTTCCTGAACTGGCATTTTTAAAGCTTCGAATTCTGCATTTCAGCCGTCGCCATCTTGTGGTATTTGCAGCAACGCGAGAGGGTGGAGCTAAAAGCAACCGATGAACCAGTAAAGATGTTACAACCAGCGTTCATGAAGTGAAAACACTGAAAGTTTACAGACAACATTGTGGTGGCGACCTGTCAATCACAGTATGCGCACCCTGGAGGATACTTCATGGTTTATTTGACTGTAAACTGACCATCGTTTACTAAATAAACATCACGCTGTCATGAAGATGACTGGAAACCATCGACTGAGACCATAAACCCGTGTTTACAATGTTGAGTTAATAAATCAGTACGGTCATCTTCTCATAGACTCTTCCTGCATTTCTGTTGCTGGAGAAGTAAATGTGAAGTTAGCAGGAAAAAGTGAATCAGAAGACGTCAAAGGAAGGTGTTGAGCTGAATGTTTTATGGCTGAACAATCCATCAGTGGGTCAATCAGACAGTGGATCTGCAACGTTTTCTCTCTTGATTTTTTAGCCTTGAATCTCAATTTAGTTTGTTTTTTAAATGTTCTGATAACTAACGAGCTTGCAGGATTAAAGGCCCAACCCCTTTGAGGTGGAAAGAATCTGCAGATTACTTCAAGCAGAAACTTTTTTCTTTAAGGATTTATGATCGTACAGGAACACACGAAGGAAAACATGTTTCCTTTGTCAACGCCTCTCTGTCTTCCTTCTTCTCAGCGCCTCATTATCCGTCATCTCCTCCCCACCTGATTGCTCTCCTGGGAAACATTCAGGGCTGTTTTCGTACTTCCGGCCTCGTTTTACTCTTTTTAATTACACAAATGATCCGGCTGATTGGTGCAGGGCACAGCGGCGTCTGGGAATGCTACGCGACCGCCTCGTATAAACAGAGATGGCTTTTTTTGTTATTTTTTGTCAGGACAGATGGACGGACACTCAGGACCTCCATCACTTTTGAGTTTAGAGCGTGAATCTGAAAAAAGTGAGAGTGCTGTCGTGAGAAGCATCGCCCTCTCGAGCTGCTGTTGGATCAGTGCTGCATGAGCGAGCAAACAAGAAAACAAATAAAAGAGCAAACAGACTGATCCCTTTGTAATCTTTACACCTTCAATTTCATCACGGAGGATAAAAAAAAGCCCTCCAAAAAACAGAGAGATTAAGTGTAGGCAGACATGTAAACAGCCAGACGAGGACTCTGGAGAGCAGGTGTCCAATAAGATCCAGGAGATGGACTTAGACAGGAAGACGGCTTACAGAGAGGACGTGATGGAAGGACCACAAGAAGGAAAAGACGGCAAAGACGTGTCAATCAACACACCTGGTTTCAGGTCTCTCATGTCCTAGTTCAGGTCTGTATATGCACTGAAATGAAGTTTTTCAGTGCAGGCATCAAGTAAGGAAATATTCAGGTGTGTGTGTGAGGAGGAACGCACCTCAAAGGAGGTTTTTACTACAAGCCAGGTGTCTTATTTCTGTCTGTCCACAACGGTGTAGGACGCAGTCATGAAAACGTTACAGGTGTGTAGTCGAGACCCAAACGAAAGACGATGGGTGTGGTCTGAGTCAGGGAGAAATATGGGAGGGGGAGTTGGGAAGTGATGGAGGGACCATTGGAAGTGATGGAGGGACCATTGGAAGTGATGGAGGGACCACTGGAAGTGATGGAGGGACCATTGGAAGTGATGGAGGGACCATTGGAAGTGATGGAGGGACCATTGGAAGTGATGGAGGGACCATTGGAAGTGATGGAGGGACCATTGGAAGAGGTAAAGGGACCACTGGAAGTGATGGAGGGACCATTGGAAGTGATGGAGGGACCATTGGAAGTGATGGAGGGACCATTGGAAGTGATGGAGGGACCATTGGAAGAGGTAAAGGGACCACTGGAAGTGATGGAGGGACCATTGGAAGTGATGGAGGGACCATTGGAAGTGATGGAGGGACCATTGGAAGTGATGGAGGGACCATTGGAAGTGATGGAGGGACCATTGGAAGTGATGGAGGGACCATTGGAAGTGATGGAGGGACCATTGGAAGAGGTAAAGGGACCACTGGAAGTGATGGAGGGACCACTGGAAGTGATGGAGGGACCACTGGAAGTGATGGAGGGACCATTGGAAGTGATGGAGGGACCATTAGATGTGCGTATGACTCCCCAACTTTGAGCCCTATGGCCCTGATTTGGCGCTGCTGCTGGTGTGATCCCATCACAAGACGGTCTCTTGGTGAATTGCTGCACTCTGACTAAGTCATAGAGGAAAGCGAAGCCGTGTCATGACACAGCATCAGGCATCAGACTGCACCCTCGGCTTTTGTTTTCAAGCTCATTCTCTGGAAATGTGGCAGCTTTGACTTAAAAGAGACGAATGAAAGCTACAAAGCCACAATCTGTACAGCAGAGTTATTGGACAAACACACAGCACAGAGTGCATGAGATCCTTCAGACAGACAGGCTGCATCGCAGTTTCATTGATAAACTAACTGCAGGCTGTGTGTGTGTGTGTGTGAGAGAGAGAGAGAGAGAGAGAGAGAGAGAGAGAGAGAGAGAGAGAGAGAGAGAGAGAGAGAGAGAGAGAGAGAGAGAGAGAGTATCTGCTGCAGTGGCACCCTGCTGAGAGTCAGTCTTATTATCAGATGTGTTTGAAAGTGTGTGCTGGAGATGTACTAAAACACACACACACACACACACACACACACACACACACACACACACACACACACACACACACACACACACACACACACACCCTGAAACAAGGGATGGTATGAGTTAGATTGCGTGCTGCGTTCACCCCAGCAGTGCATTGTGGGTGGAGCTGCGTGCAGAGTACTTGGCCTGTTGCTAAGTCCCTCCCCAGAATGGTCGCTGTCCAATCCCACGCCAGCATCTGGACCGCAGGCGCAGGAGCCGTGTGAAGATGTCCTCAAAGTTTAGAGGGGACAGCTTTATTTCTGGCTTGAGGAGATGTGTAAAACAGTGTGGAAGACATCGGAAATCAACAAACAAGAACTGCGTTTGCTGCTAGGAAAGATGCTAACACGTTAGCAAACAGAGATGGCTGAGTATTAAAGCTGCAGCGTCGTTCCTGTATGCGTTGGTCCTCACTAGAGTTGTCTTGGGTGTCCAGCACTTGTCAGATGTAGGTCAGATTTTATGAAAGCACGTCTCTCTGCCTCTTTAAAAGCGTTGACCTTTCCTCTTCTCGACTTCACACTCCCACCCTCCTCTCTTCTCCTCTCTCATGTCTTTAATTTGCTTTGATATCCTCCCGCTCACCGGTTCCCTGTGACCTCGGCCTCTCAGCCGCTCGCTGAGCCGTCTCCACAGCTTATGAATATCAATGAGCATTATACTGTAGTGACACGATGGCCACGGCTCGTTTTATTCTGTCCCGGATGCAGGTTCCTCCAGACTCACAGCGTGTGCTGCCCCATGGAGGACGTACGATCCTAAAAGTTTATTTTCACGCATACACAGATTCCAAACAAGGAAGCGATCAACAATTCAGTCCTTCATCAGTTTCATTCAAATGCTCTGATTCTGTTGTCTCTGACTCGATCCTCATGCTCCCTCTGATTGTGCATTGTGTGAGTGAGTGCTCTAACCTGTGTGTGTGTGTGTGTGTGTGTGTGTGTGTGTGTGTGTGTGTTAGCTCCTTGCATATTCAAAGCTCCAGGGCTCCAGAGGGAGTGGGACGGCTGGAGGAGGTTTCTCATGACCGCTCCCGTCATGTCTTTTCCTCCATCATCCCCCCATCCTGCCAGTGTGTGTTTTAGTCCTCCACCCTGCGGCTCTCTCAACCTCCTATTGATCACTGCGCCTGTGTTTGTCCGTCTATCGTCTCTCATCTGTTTGGAAAATGTCCCCCTCTTCCTTCTTTCTTCAAATCTATTCCCTTTCTTCATCTCACTCTGCATACTGTCCTGAACTAATTCCTCTCATCTTCTGCATGACCCCGTCCTCTGATTCTGAACCTTTTCTGCTGCTCTTCTGTTTCCCAGTTGC
>NW_027175834.1:25000-37500 GCF_023055335.1 Clinocottus analis | reverse complement strand
ACTTTGGTTTGTACGTTCAATGGCGGGATCTTCAAGGTTTATCAATAATATCAATAATTATTATTAATGAAGAGACGTCTGTTACCTTAACATGAGCGTCTCCGTGGAGTCTTCACAACGTTCACTGAAGAATAAGTCAAGAGAGAAGCGGAGTCATTTTCTCACAGACTTCTGTACAAGCTGGTAAGTTTTAAGACACTTCACTCGACAGAACCGCAGGTCTTTCCTCGTCTTCCTCGTCTTCCTCGTCTTCCTCGTCTTCCTCCGGCTCAGCAGCAGTCAATGTGATTACATTAAGATGTTTACAGCCACAGTCTTATCAAATCTTCTCACTGTCTGACACTCACGCACACACACACACACACACACACACACACACACACACACACACACACACACACACACACACACACACACACTGATTGGTTATTGCTTTTCCATCCCTCCTCCACACACCTCCATGCTGTGACTCATCACACACAGCTCTGGTCTCTCTGGTGTCGGTGTGTGTTTAGCGGTTCATCATGAGCACGTTTCTGTGTGTGTGGTTGTGTTGGCGCTACCTTGTGTTATGATAATCTACTGCTGGTAATTAATAAAAGTGAAAGTGTGGGCTCTGGATGTTGCAGAGCCTTTGACAAGGAGAGCCCTGATGCTTTGCTCCTGAAGCAGCTGTGAGTTTAACTTGTGGTGTCACATGACGTCGCTCTCCTCGGCCTCTCAGCTGACCTGCAGCGTCTCTGTGACATCACAGGCTCTGTCATGACCTCCAACTCGAAGATCTTCCTTCAATGTGCACGCCATCTGGAGTCAGAGGGATGAAGCCGACGTCAGGCGACACCTCCTTGTCTTAAGTCTGCATTCTTTCTAATGGCCAGCAGGGGGCGACTCCTCTGGCTGCAAAAAGAAGTCTGATATCGTCGAGAAGTCCATGAGAAAGTATCTCTCTCGATGTTTTCCCTCAGTAAACATTGTAAACATGAGTTCATGTCTCCATCTCAACACACTTACAGCTTTTTGTGTCTGTATCTTTTGTTTGCTTCTGTTTCATTGATGTAATGAAAGACTTTGTGACAGGTGTGTGTGTGTGTGTGTGTGTGTGTGTGTGTGTGTGTGTGTGTGTGCTCATCAGCAGCCTTTGTGTAATCAAGACGATAAGTGTGTTGTATCAGAAGTAAACATTGACCCTGTGCAGTAATTCCATCTGAGCTCTGTGGTGTTGGCAACAGGAACCGTCCTCAAGCTTTTTACCTTGTTAGCTGTGATCTGCATCATCGCTGTGTTTACTGTCTCTTTCATTGGAGTAGTGCTTATCCAGAGGATATGTGGAGTCTTCTTCTAGGAATCCCTTCATGCAGGCCTATTTTAGATATGTACCGAGGTAAACGAGGACTTAAAGGGTCGCTGTGGAGCTTGTGGAGCATGTTTTGTTCTACGCGTGCATCGTCTGCTATACGTACACATTTCTGCTGACCTTTGAAACCAGCTGGTACACGTAGCTGTAACATTAGCACGTTGCTCACACGCTTGTAGAACATGCTAACAAAAAGGTTGAAATGCTCCAATAAAAAATAAGAAATAAGAATAAAATGCAGGAAACAAGAGAGTTTGCTTATATTTTTTACAAAGCACAAAATGCAGTCAACGTGTTGAACGAGGCCAGGAGGAAACGTCTGTCTTCAGTTTGCAGCGTAAATCTCCACAGAGCTCGTTGAACTCCTCGTTAGCTTCAACCTCGCTCTAGGAGATACTTCCATCAATGTGACCCAAGCAAAAGAGAAAGACTTTTCTAACACAACAGTTCTTCATTGATGTGGGGATTGTGGTGAATAATGTCTGCACAGTCCTGCTCAAAGTCCCAAATGAGCTGGCACATTTGCTCCAGAAACAACCCGATCTGTTGGAGTCGTGGGTTCCTCCTCCTCCATGGCGTCAGGGTCAGGGCTCCATGTTGCTGTGGGGGCGACTGACGCGCCGTCATGGCCGCTGGGATATTCAGCACGCAGCGACGCTCACACACACATATTACACACGATTGAAAGCGTGATGATTTCCTTTTTAATCCTCCAAACAAGGCGTGTGGTTGATCATTGAAAGAACAGAAACACGGAGCGGCGGCTCGCTCTGTGCTGCAGCGTTGTGTTCGGGGTCTTGGCCGCCGGCCCGCGTCTCGGTCCGGCTGCTCGTCCTGATAACGCGTTATTGTTGTGCGGTCCTCTTTTAGCAACACACTCTCATCTGCGGCACACAGTCAAAGGCTCTGCCCACGCACGGATCAGTGCCGGGAAATAAAGGTAGAAATCTGTTCTTTATGTCTTTTTATGTGCAGCTAAACACCTTTTGGTTCTTTCAACCGCTGAATGAAACAAGCAGTGTGAGGGCGCGATATGCTATGAGATGATGAGCATGAATGGATCATTAAAACACTGTTGGGCCCTGATGGGATGTCCACTGCTCCTGGGAAGAGAGAGAGAGAGAGAGAGAGAGAGAGAGAGAGAGAGAGAGAGAGAGAGAGAGAGAGAGTATCTGCTGCAGTGGCACCCTGCTGAGAGTCTTATTGTCAGGTGTGTTTAAAGTGTGTGCTGTACTAAAAAGTCCTGAGAAAGCATTTTTCAGTATAAATTGTCATTATGAGGACTGTTTCTGTGACGTGGAGCAGGACAGGAAGCGCTGACGTGTTGAAGGTGTCTTCAGATGCCAAAGTTACTTCAGCTCATTGACTCTGCTGTACGATCTCAGTCCCACTGAGTTGAGCTTCATGGACGCGTTCACACATAAACCAGTGTGCAGTTACACATTGTGAACAATGGTGTCCACAGATGCTGCTCATGCATTTTCATTTATTATGAGTTTAAAGCTGGAGCGGCTATCAGGGAGAGCCAGCGGTTTTTAGCAACACGAAGATAAAACGTAGTCTTTTTTATTGAAGGGACACAGTAACAGGAGCTGGGCTTAGATCTGCTCCTGTGGATGAAAACCGACCGCCTCCAAGCAGTCAGCTGGTCACAGATTAGAGAGCAGAATCCGTATTTTCCTCAGCTGACCTCCAGGCGTGCTTTTGATAAGTCGGGTTGGACCTCATGGTCGCCCAGATGAAGAAAGTGTAACTGCTCCGTGAGAAGAAAGCAACTGGAAACACAGACGAGTGACTGCAGCTGTACATGAGTGAAGCTGGATGTGAGGCGGTGGGAGGCCAGCACAGAGGAGGGTCTCTGTTACATCAGGAGACCTCTAGCGTTGTGTCCTGAGGCCGGCAGAGGAGCTGCAGAAGCTCACAGCCGTTTTACACACTTTCAGCTTTTTATTGTCTGTCAGGACAGACGGACACCAGCAGGCGGACGGAGAGACAGACATATTACCAACAGCCGACAGAAGCATTGGCCCAAGAGAAGCATATTAAAGGATCATACTTGAGAATCCACATGTTTTTTGCAGTTTTCCATAATAATTTCCTTGGTTTCTGCTCACAGCTGTCAGCTCTGGAACGATGTTGGAGTCATAACATGAAGTGAATATTCAGATCTCATCAAACAGGACAGAGAGTTTGTTGTGATAAAGAATGGCTGAATCCACACGCGGTCAGATTGTGTTATTATATATATTTAAGTTACTTCTAACTCTAAATCTCCAGGATTTAAACAAACTGGTCTTCAGCCTCAACTGGCGCCGACTCAAACGACATCACTTGAGGCGATTTATCAGAGTTGGAGCCACAAAGGGCGAAGTGGAGCTAGTTAGCGGTAGCTCGTTGATTAGCGAGGTCCCTTTGAGTTTCATAATGACGCATTCAGCTCCATCCAGTAAAAGTTAGTATCATGCAAAAGAGAAATTATAAAGATTTCAAATGTCATCTCGCAGGGTTGAATGATTTGAGTCTATAAACATTTAATGTCCTCTCCTGCTGTGTTGCTGCTCTTTTAAAAATTACACTGTCACGCACCATTAACCTCACCTGTGGTGAAACTGAATATATATAATTATATATATGATTGTATATGGTGGGACCAGTAATTGCTGTTGTGTAGCTGCTTGCTGCTGTGTGGTGAAGCTTCTCCGCTGACACACTCTCCCAGAAGGCTTTGGACCATCGGCTGTTTGATAATTAGCATCTGGTGGTAAAATAATACCACAACAACACTTTATGGCTCTCTGAGTGTGTAGTGAAAAAGACATTTTGGTTTGTTTGTGCGTTGTTCAGTGTTCTTGTGTTGAGTTTGACTCAAACACTGTGTGCGGTCGTATGAGCATGAAACAACTAAACAAATGTGTCCCCGGTATAATAAACTGCTGTTGTTTCCTGCTTGACTTCCTGTTACACCTTTTGTTTTTACTGCTGTGGAACAAGAGTCCTGACTTTGATTGTTAAGTTATGTCCGTTCTTAACTTGCATCACGTAAAACATACTTAACTGCAGCTTATGATCCATGTTGCGTTTAAAATGCAACTTATTTCAACCCAAACCAGACCTTTACCTGAACTTAATCATGTGGAGTTGTTTCATTTACAACACGATTCATCTACACTAAGAGAAGCCGAGTGTCTGCAAGAGGAACCATTGTGTTAGATGATACAACAACAATTAGTACACAACAGGCTTCAGCTGAAAACAGGTGTGCAGCCCACTCATGATCGACTTTCATGAAATAACAAGTGGAAAGGAAGGCAGAGTCTGGTCTGCATCACATGAGTTCTCCAGTCCAACCCAGAGAGCATAAAGCAAGAAACATGCATGTTAAAAAGGCTGGATGGAGATGTTCTCAGAGCTCCTGAACGCACCACGGCCAAATAACATCCATCAATAAAACACAACACAAAACAAAAGAGGACGTCGTTCACTGAGTCAAATTCACAAAATGTGGATTTGTTCTTTTATGCTACAAATGTTGGTCCATAACAATCCAAAGTGATTTTTGTGTCAGCCCACAACCATACAAAGTGTTGCATAAAGAAGACAGGCTTCTCCTTTCTTTTGTAATGTGCCACCTGGCTGCAGGCGACGGCTCTGATGTCTTACTGATGTCATGTGTCCGGCCTTTTAGCCGTATGCAGGAGATCATAATGCACCGTTTAAGCCCGGAGGCAACTGACTCATTGATTATTCAAACGAAGGTGAAGCTCTCCCTCAGTGGTGGGCTTTCATTGTTCTACTCCTGGTTCCTGCTGGCTTCATGCAGCAGGAACCAGGCTTCCTGCTGGCTTCATCTCTGGTGGAGTCCTGAGAGATGAAAGTCAGTGTTTCTGCCGACGATGCAACACCCACCTGTCTCACACCTCTGACGAGACCCGACACATCACATCAGCTGCTCTGCACGGCGGCTGGCTGGCAGGATTGTACGCCACACAAAAGAAAATCCATTTTGACAGGCTTCAAGTGTTTGGACCCGCACCGGTGAGCGTCCTGTGAGGGCAGCAGGAAGCGCCTCGTCGGGTTTGTGTGTGCGACAGTTTTCACTGAGCGAGGAGCGTCCCTGAACGCTTTAATTGACAGGTGGTTCAATCCAATCAGGGTTCTGTCACCGACCAGCTGTTTGGTCTGATTAGCTAACATGTGGAGGAAAGTGCAAAGTGAAAGTGATTTATTCAGGATGAGGGAGTCGCACAGAAAGACGGGGACCACGTCAGAAGCACCAGGAAACACTGTGGCCTCGCACAGGACGCGCTTCAGGCCAGAACTGCCACCAGCGCGCTGTGCACAACACAACACAGTAGTCACTCCCTCAAGTGCAACACAGAGGGTAGCATAGCTGTGCTAACGCTAGTTAATGGTGAGCACACTCTGCTAAAATAGCTCCACGTAGAAACGTGACGCTCACGTCTTCTGCCGACCTCTCTGGGTAACAAACATCACCAGACAAACAATGACCATAAGTAGAAAGTCTCAGCGTCTGAAAACTACTTTTCTCTTCTGACTCTGTCTCTTCTTCTGGCTTTATGTCTGTCACCGCTCCTCCCTCGCTGCTCCTCTGAGTTACCACACAGGCCAGTGTGTGTGTGTGTGTGTGTGTGTGTGTGTGTGTGTGTGTGTGTGTGTGTGTGTGTGTGTGTGTGTGTGTGTGTGTGTGTGTGCTCTCTCTTTGAGAGGCTTGTTTGTGTGTGTGTGTGTTTGTGTGTTCAGTGACTGCGTCTCTCTCTCTGGTCACGCGGCTGCGCTTCTCTTTCATTTCTCTCCGTCTTTTCTCTCCGGTCCTCTCAGTCTCACACTTGTTTTCTCTCTGTCCTTCTCTCGTTCGTCCCATCATCCCTCGCTTCCAAACGGCCTCGTTTCAGAGCGCTGCAGCCTGACACTGAATGGCACTCGCACAGTCTCTCTCTCTCTCTCTCTCTCTGTCTCTCTCTCTCTCTCTCTCTCTCTCTCTCTCTCTCTCTCTCTCTCTCTCTCAGAGCATGCACACATTTAAACATTAAAACTTGCGTACTCACGCACACACACGCACACTTTGCAGAACATTTGCAGCAGGTGGGGTGAAGTAAAGGTGTGTGTGCTCCACGGCCCCCCCCACACTGTGCAGGACGGTTTTGTTGTCTGCATTCTTACTCGCAGTCCAGCTTATTTTGCCTCATGCGCCACCGAGCAGGATGAATGGATCCAGGTCTGCGTGCACATCCACAGTCTGACGGCGTAACAGCAGCCGGCTGATTTGATGGAGGGTGTGCGGCCGCTCTACTTCCTGCATGCTCACGTGAATATCTCTGTGACAACACAACAGTTCATTTCAACCAGATCGCACACATTGCTCCTTTGAACAGCAGGTATGAAGTCACGCAAAGAGAGAGACTTTAACACGACGTGAGCGATGAGCCAAGAGGACTGAGGTGTGATGGAGGAAGTCACCCGAGTACGAACCACAGGCCTTTAAACTGAGCAGCTGGCTGGTTAGCAGCTTGTCAAGCGGAACGACAACAACCGACACTGGGTTTGACCTCCAAAGGGACTGTCAGCATAGCCGCGTTGTTCAAATTCCTGGTGGGTTTTTGTCTCTTTAGAGGAATAAAACCAAGAGACGCGTGAATAAAAAGCACTTTGTCAATTGAGGGGATCGTGAATGAGGTCAAACACGATGACACATTCACACCCTTCATCCCACACACATGCTGACAGCTCTTCCACTCAATTAACCTGGGTTCAGATTTACATAAACGTGCTCCAGAGCAGTGCTTTCGGACCGGTTCAGCGTGGAGAGGCCGCTCTCTCTCCGGCGAGAGGTTCTGCTGGAGCCATGTGGGTTCAAACAGAGGAGGAGATAAAGGCTGGCGGCACCAGAAAGGAGACGCAGAGGGGAGAAGAGAAGGAATAATCCCAGAGACCCAATGACCGACTGATGAACTCCATGATGTGGATGAAGATAATCCGGCTGTCCTGGTCTGTGGCAGCTTTGCTCCTCTTCTGCTTTTACCTGTCCTGTGACCTGTTTGTGCCCAGTGAGTTTCAATTCTTCCCAGAAGTCATTCAACAGTGTGAAAGGGATATGTTTCCTCCCAAAATTCAAATTTTGAATGATTTGATCTTTATTTTACGAACTAGTTTTGCCTTGATATTCATCTGTATTCATCCAGCATCAGAGCTGACGATGCAGCTTTGTGTTGCACTGACACACGTTTGATGAGCAGGACAGTGTGTGCAAATGGCTTTGACCTCATGTTATTAACCTTTTTTTATCCAGTTCTAATAGAGCACATATGTCTTATTCTGGTGCACACATGTGAAAGGTGATTCCATCTCTGCTTTACAGGGTAAAGTAGAGCAATTTCTTTATTTAATTAGGTGTAGTTATGAGCGAGGACGGGCCGAGAGGCGGAGCCTCTGAGAAGTGATGACACTCTTCCTGCTCCAGCTGATGCCATCTGGGTTGAGATTTGGAACCAACAACCTGAAGAGACTGAGGCCCTAACAGCTGCCAGGCGTCTCTGAAGCATTGAGCTTCCTGAGAAGTAACCGAACGTGATCAGTGTTCAATATCAGTCAGTGATCAGTGTTCAATATCAGTCAGTGATCAGTGTTCAATGTCAGTCAGTGATCAGTGTTCAATGTCAGTCAGTGATCAGTGTTCAATATCAGTCAGTGATCAGTGTTCAATGTCAGTCAGTGATCAGTGTTCAATATCAGTCAGTGATCAGTGTTCAATATCAGTCAGTGATCAGTGTTCAATGTCAGTCAGTGATCAGTGTTCAATGTCAGTCAGTGATCAGTGTTCAATATCAGTCAGTGATCAGTGTTCAATATCAGTCTTTACATTTTGCTTTTGAATGCAGAGGAAGTGAGCAGACGACAGCTCGGTGGAGTTGAATCAGTTCTAATCCCGTCATCAGTCTGTAGTGATGGCTCCTCCCACATCCTCCTGAACCGGGTCGACTTCTGGCTCACGTTGTGTTTCATTAAATTAATAACTTGTGTTTTATGTCTCTGTGAGCCGGACTGCCCCGAAGAGACGGAGCCGAGCTCATGCCTCAGCTGTCAGGAGGGGTGTGTGTGTGTGTGTGTGTGTGTGTGTGTGTGTGTGTGTGTGTGTGTGTGTGTTGCTCCCTGTTTTCCTATTATATATGATGTTTCTAGATTAATATCACTTCTAAGTTAATAAGCAGGTTGTATTTTACTGCTTTAGAGGTTTTAAACTCCTTGATGTTCTGGTACTGATGGTACATCAGTACCTCATGGTTTACACTGGACAGGAAGAGGTTGCAGAACTGTATACATATATATATATATATATATATATATATATATATATATATATATATATATATATATATATATATATGAATCTGTTCTCTCCGACCTGCCGTCCTTCCACTCATCACTCATCACTCAGCTTCAGCTTTATGAATCATGTCATTATTCTCTTTAAGTCCTCCGGCTTCAGCAGAAAAACCTGTCGCGTCAACTTTTTCCTGACTTCTGCATCGGAGCCAGCGGGCGGCGGCTGAGCGCCAGGAGGATATATGTTTCACTGTGCTGCAGTGAGAACGAGGCATTTTATTCATTCAGGGAGAAATATAAATGAAGTGAGATCCGTTGAGAGACGTAGCTTCTGCTGTCGGAGCTGTCAGCCGGCGTGATGGAGAGAAAGGTGGAGGATGCTCGGCTGACTTCAGCCATCGTGGTGAGATGAGATGTGGGGATCTGACCCGTGACCTGATGGCTGCAGGACCTGTTTAGTGATTTATTTTTCTTTCACTCTACTTAATTTGCACTCCTCACTCCCTTCAGCTGTGGCCTTCCCTCCTTCCCTCCTTCCCTCCTTCCCTCGGGCCATGCTTCCATCTCTTTATTCCTCTACCTGAATATTTCATCACTCCATTTATTCTTATTTACTTTGTCCTGCCGGCTCGCACGGCTCCGCTTCATCAGCTCCGGACTGTTAGCGAGACCTTCAGTGTGAACACGAGGGCAGAGGGAATAAGGAGGATGGAGGAGGAGAGAAGACGGCCGGAGGGGAGAGGGGATGACTGATGGTGTTAGTCTGTCCTTCTGTCTCCACGGACCTTTAACGCCTCCTCGGCCATCCGGTCTGCGACTCCAGCGATGGGATCGTGTCTCTGCTGCCGTGAAACACGCTCTCTTGAAAACGCTGCATTATTGAATGCAAGGAAAACTAACAGTGATGCATTTATGATTCAAAAGGAAAACATTCAGCCTGGACGCCACCCAGTCACACATCAGACCTCTCTTTGTACATGTACCATCCCAACCTGTGTGTGTGTGTGTGTGTGTGTGTGTGTGTGTGTGTGTGTAATAGCTCCCATGCTGTGAGCTCCTGCAGGTGTTGCTGGGTTTGTCTCATTAGCTGCTGGGTGACTGTTGTGAAAGACCAGGACGTCCAGCTGGTAACCTGTTTGAATAACAAGAAGACACACACACACACACACACACACACACACACACACACACACACACACGCACACACACACGTGCTATCAGGCAGCTGGATTAAAAGGCTTCACAGCACTGAGCTTGAAGGCTCCATTAATGTCCTCGTGTTAATTGTTCTGCCTCTTGATTATAAAGTCGTGCAGGCGCCAGGAGGTCGTCAGTTTGTGTCCGTCTGGAACTTAAAGCCGTCTCATCCGAGCTGCAGCCATCTGGGGACGCTAGTTTTAGGACGCAGGTTTTATTTGAATGTTCTGTTGGCTCACATTGGGAGCAGCTGACTAGACAGGCGTGTTAGTTTCATTTGTGTCACAGTGTTCCTCGTTATTTATTCATGCTCCTGTTCACGGAGACAGATAAACGGAACATTTTACAGCGTTTAGAGTCTCCGGCGCTGCACGTGGTGGTTTGGGATCCTTACGCTCTTTAACAGTTGAGATTCATCTTTAAGAAAACTAAATCCAGATGCGAGCGCGTCCGGGTTCCTGGGCCTCCAGGCCAATAAACCACAAATCTGATGTTTAAGCAGCACCCGAGTCCCACACTCACCAGACTCCAGACATTTCCTTTCTTTCTTTCTTTGCTGTTTATATGAGGAACAATCTGTGCGCTGCACCAGCGTGGTGACTTTGTGGATGTGCAGGTCTGCAGCACAGGATCAGAGTTGTGCTGCAGAAGTCTGTTTGTGTCTCTGTGTTTCTTATGAAGGCTGTTCCTCATCTCGCTGCCTTGCAGCAGTCTGCAGTTCTTTGATGGATGCCGGCGCACGCCGTTGCCCTAATTAATGTCTGGACATGTTGGAGAGCCGTGTTGTTCCATTCCTCGTGCGTCTGGCGGCTCTGTGACACATGGCGGCGCTTTACAGGTGAAGCGAATGAAGTTTGCTTCCCCTTCTCCAGGACAGCGTCTGACTCGCCCTGAACTCTGATTCATGTCTATTGATCCTGAAGCTTTGACTTGATGCAGCCGTGTGTGTGAATGTGTCCAGCTGTTTGCTGAGGCGGTGCAGCCGGGCGCTCGCATCTTCCATCCCAGATTACATCCTTTGTTCTCCCTGATGGGACGAAGCATCAAGCTGCAACATCTGGACAAGGAAACGTCAAATAAAGGGCGTGTCTCTCTCTGATACCGTCAGTGACCGAAGTCACAAAAACCCTGAAGCTGAAGCTGCTGTCTGCACGCAGCTGAAGATGCTGTCTGCGCGCAGCTGAAGCTGCTGTCTGCACACAGATGAAGCTGCTGTCTGCAGGCAGCTGAAGCTGCTGTCTGCGCGCAGCTGAAGCTGCTGTCTGCGGGCAGCTGAAGCTGCTGTCTGCGCGCAGCTGAAGCTGCTGTCTGCGCGCAGCTGAAGCTGCTGTCTGCGCGCAGCTGAAGCTGCTGTCTGCGCGCAGCTGAAGCTGCTGTCTGCGGGCAGCTGAAGCTGCTGTCTGCACGCAGCTGAAGCTGCTGTCTGCGCGCAGCTGAAGCTGCTGTCTGCTCGCAGCCGAAGCTGCTGTCTGCACACAGATGAAGCTGCTGTCTGCACACAGATGAAGCTGCTGTCTGCGCGCAGCTGAAGCTGCTGTCTGCACACAGATGAAGCTGCTGTCTGCACGCAGCTGAAGCTGCTGTCTGAGCGCAGCTGAAGCTGCTGTCTGCACACAGATGAAACTGCTGTCTGAGCGCAGCTGAAGCTGCTGTCTGAGCGCCGATAATGATGAGAGCTGAAAGACAGACGCAGCTCGGCCTGCACGTCTCTCTGCCTGTCGGCACAGATTTAGAAACCTCATAGAGCGTGTTCCTCACCCTCTGGCGGCCATATTGGAGGTCTCCTCGCCCGCGACCAGCTGATTAAGAGTCAGAAAAATGCAATGAAATGAGCTCAGCAGGAGCTCAGTTGCATTTCATTATCATGGATGTTATTACAGTTTAATGGCGTCCTGCCTCGTAGCAGCTGTTGATGATACGAACAGGAACCTTTGTTGTGTTGCCACATCTTCATCACATCTTCATCACATCTTCATGCACCACACAGGGAAGAACTGACATTGCAATATTTTCCTTTCTGCAAAACAAACTGCATATGAAAAAAAAAAGAATGAATGGCAGAGCGGCGCATCAGGATGTACTTCTTGCCATGCGATGCTGCGGGTTGTCACGCGGCTCGGCACGAGAGGGACTCGGGCGCCATCTTGGAACGCCGGATGAGCTGAGCTGTCACTTTTGCTCCACTGCAGGATTCCAACAGCGAGCCATGTGACTTCAGTTGAGCAGCAAACACAACATGAGGCTTCACGTACAGTTTGTACACATCTGGCGACAGACGTCTTCCATCTCGGTGTGGAGGTCCTCGCAGCCGTGCACCACAGAAGAAGAGAGAGCAACGCTCTTCTTCAGATGCAGCTCCATCGGTGAATAAGACTCCAGATGAAACCTGCTGCATCTGACCGATATCAACGTGCACATGAGGTCCAGCGCTGCCTCAGCCTCTGGACAGACGCAGCTTCTCATGCTGCATTTCAGTCTTTACTCGTCACCCTGAGCTTCAGCTGCTGCTGAATATCCACAACTACCTCCACCGTTTTTACTTGCTCAAGGACGCTGCGGCAGCACAGAATGCAATTTGACGAAATCGCAGCACAAGATCGATTCCAAC
>NW_027175834.1:15000-17500 GCF_023055335.1 Clinocottus analis | reverse complement strand
AGTGCGTTGTTGAAGGTCACGCCATCAGAGTACTGAGTGTGTGTGTGTGTGTGTGTGTGTGTGTGTGTGTGTTCCCTCAGGGCTTCATGTAATGGAGCAGCAGTAATGAGAGAGCAGGGACTTGTTGCCAATGACAAACACGTTTCCTTCCACCGTGCAGCTTGTTCTTTCTCTCCATCCTTGTCAAGCTGTTCATTTAGTAATTTTGAAGGTATTTAACATATAAAGTTTGAGAGTAATGAGCTCAAAGTCAAAAGAAACAGCCTGAAAAAAGAAGAACATCTGAAACAATTGAGTCTTTGAAGCATTTGAAGATATTTGTTGGACCAGATGCGACAGTCTGTTCAAGGCTCCTTTTGAACTTAATTGCTCTAATTATTACTTTTTATTTGTGTTATCGACTGCAGGACTTCTGATTTAACTTTGTCGTAATCACCAGCGTCCATCCATCCGTAAACATACTGCTCCTCTGTGTCCACCACCTCCGTGTGAAAGATGCTTTTTCATGCTGAAATGCATCAATCCACCAAAGTTACCTCAAAAACTTATTACAATAATAAACAACATGAAAATGTTGCATCAAAACTATTCACACTGATGCAAAGTTGTGACAGTTGTGACACTTGTTCAATAGAAGATGTGAATAAAATGCAGGCGCTGGACCGACGAGCAGGAAGCTATCGACCGTCTGAGCCACCAGAAGCTGGTTTGTCGCGTTTCATTTGAAGAGAGGCGGCGCTCATGCTCAGAGCTTCATGTGGAGGGTCCAGCCCTGAGCAGTGAGCCGAGTCGGCGCTGCCTTTGTCGAAAGGTTGAACGCAGTAATTAGAAAGGAATTAGTAATCGGCATCTCGGTTTGGGAGGAGCTTCCCGGTTTGGCGCGACGTTATTGGTCGAGATTCACGGGGTGCAAAAGTTCAGACGAATCGACCTCGTTTGAGAAAACGTTGACGTAACTTGTTTGTTTGCTTCTCTGCCACTGTGATTGTGACAAAAACAAGAGTTTGTAAAATGTACATTGAAAGGAAAAGAAAGCTGCTCCTGAACAGACTCAAAGGTTTAACACGCGATGCTCCATGTCTGTGACAACATGCAGATGGACACAGACACGCTACAAAATGATGTGATCAATGAAACGGCACTGACTCTGATCCAGATGTGCTTTGTACAGCAGCTGGACCTGATTCACTCCCCTTGACACCACCGCTGGTTCTCATGGCTTCCTGGTGTGGTAACGTGATGGAGCGCGCTGCTTTTCATCAGCTGTTCGTTGCGTGAACAAACACCTGTTTACACATTCATTCAGGTGAGTTTGCCAACAGGAGTCTGAGTCACTGCCTTCCTCCTCCTCACGTCCTCCTGTGATCATCCCAGGTTGTTTGCTGGAGGCGTTCATATCCTCCAATGTGTCTGTTCCTCAATGTCTGGAGCATGCAGACCGCTGAGGTGAAGGTTCAGCTTCTTCTTCTCAACCTGGATGTTTGTGTCGCTCACTGCTCGGCTGCAGCAGCTTGGCAGCACCTTTGGGTGGAAAGTGATTGAAGCGTTCATCCATCCAGTCTGACTCCCCTGTGAGAAACACATCAGATGGATTGCGCTCGCTCCGGCCTCCTGACGTGTCACTCGTAGGTTTCGTGTTGGATCCTGACTCCTTCCTGTCGATACGCCGGCTGCGTTCCCGTCTCTCAGGACGGGCTTCTCTCAAAAATACAACCACAAGAAGTGATGCGCTGAGTAAATGTGTTCATGGACATGATGGCAGACGCGAGACGAGGGTTGACGTGAGGGAACAATATATCTGTTATATGAATACAAACGTGTAAAATGTGATCCATAAGTAGTTATCAAAACACAAGAAAGATGCTTGTCACGGTTCAGACGGACTCACTTCAGGTAAAACAAGATCTTTTGGATTATTTTACATTTACGTTGATAGATATCATCACAACAGTTGATTGGCATCCACAGTCACAGCATCCAAAAGTAGTACGTTAACAATTAGAATACTCAATTAAAATATTAATGGCATTACGCAATCTGACCTCGACCCAAACAACACAAACCGTTATTAGAATAAAGAGAGTTGAAGGTGTGTGTGTGTGTGTGTGTGTGTGTGTGTGTGTGTGTGTGTGTGTGTGTGCGTTTTTGTGTGAATTAACGTTGACCGAACGGACGTGTGTAATGTGTGATTGTTTACACAGATTTATACAAATCTCTATCCAATGTTCCCACACACACACACACACACACACACACACACACACACACACACACACACACACACACACACCTACACACACACACACACACACATTCTAATAAGGTCAGGAAAGAGCAGAGATGGAACGTAATGTTTGTCTTTATCACCACTTAGCCTCGTAACCTCTCTCTCTCACACACACACACACACACACACACACACACTCACACACACACACCTACACACACACACACACACGCGCGCGCTGCATACTCTACATGCGTGCTTCAGTGAACAGCA
>NW_027175834.1:7500-10000 GCF_023055335.1 Clinocottus analis | reverse complement strand
TGAAGTTGGTGATTGTTCTACTTTCCTCCTCATTCGTCTTTGAGCGGATTAGGACCTGATTCCTTCTTCATTGAACTCTGTTTGTTCTCCTCAGCCGTCGTCTCTCCGGCGCCGGCGTTTCACTGCACACGAGCGAGTGAATGAATGATTTGATCGCAGCGCAGATCGACTGTGTTCTGACTAATGGAACCATTATTCATCCTCTCATTCTCACTCATTAGCAAAGAGCAGTGTGAACACAACTTCTTTTCTTTCTGTCTACGGTCAGAATGACAAACGTCTTCAGCCACAAGTCACGCTGGCAACTAAAGAAAAGTCTTTGAGGAAGACGATGACGGACCAAAGTGACACGAGGCTGTCGTTGGGTTTCTCTGCTCCGTGGAGGGAAGATGCTCCATGGAGGGAAGATGCTCCATGGAGGGAAGATGCTCCATGGAGGGAAGATGCTCCATGGAGGGAAGATGCTCCGTGGAGGGAAGATGCTCCATGGAGGGAAGATGCTCCATGGAGGGAAGATGCTCCATGGAGGGAAGATGCTCTATGGAGGAAAGATGCTCCATGGAGGGAAGATGCTCCGTGGAGGGAAGATGCTCCATGGAGGGAAGATGCTCCGTGGAGGGAAGATGCTCCATGGAGGGAAGATGCTCCGTGGAGGGAAGATGCTCCGTGGAGGGAAGATGCTCCGTGGAGGGAAGATGCTCCATGGAGGGAAGATGCTCCGTGGAGGGAAGATGCTCCATGGAGGGAAGATGCTCCATGGAGGGAAGATGCTCCATGGAGGGAAGATGCTCCATAGAGGGAAGATGCTCCATGGAGGGAAGATGCTCCATAGAGGGAAGATGCTCCATGTGCTCCATGGAGGGAAGATGCTCCGTAGAGGGAAGATGCTCCATGGAGGGAAGATGCTCCGTGGAGGGAAGATGCTCCGTGGAGGGAAGATGCTCCATGTGCTCCATGGAGGGAAGATGCTCCGTAGAGGGAAGATGCTCCATGGAGGAAAGATGCTCCATGGAGGGAAGATGCTCCATGGAGGGAAGATGCTCCGTGGAGGGAAGATGCTCCGTGGAGGGAAGATGCTCCATGTGCTCCATGGAGGGAAGATGCTCCGTAGAGGGAAGATGCTCCATGGAGGAAAGATGCTCTATGGAGGGAAGATGCTCCATGGAGGGAAGATGCTCCGTAGAGGGAAGATGCTCCGTGGAGGGAAGATGCTCCGTGGAGGGAAGATGCTCCGTGGAGGGAAGATGCTCCATGGAGGGAAGATGCTCCGTGGAGGGAAGATGCTCCATGGAGGGAAGATGCTCCATGGAGGGAAGATGCTCCGTGGAGGGAAGATGCTCCATGGAGGGAAGATGCTCCATGGAGGGAAGATGCTCCATGGAGGGAAGATGCTCCGTGGAGGGAAGATGCTCCGTGGAGGGAAGATGCTCCATGGAGGGAAGATGCTCCGTGGAGGGAAGATGCTCCGTGGAGGGAAGATGCTCCGTGGAGGGAAGATGCTCCGTGGAGGGAAGATGCTCCATGGAGGGAAGATGCTCCATGGAGGGAAGATGCTCCATGGAGGGAAGATGCTCCGTGGAGGGAAGATGCTCCGTGGAGGGAAGATGCTCCATGGAGGGAAGATGCTCCATAGAGGGAAGATGCTCCATGTGCTCCATGGAGGGAAGATGCTCCGTAGAGGGAAGATGCTCCATGGAGGAAAGATGCTCCATGTGCTCCATGGAGGGAAGATGCTCCGTAGAGGGAAGATGCTCCATGTGCTCCATGGAGGGAAGATGCTCCGTGGAGGGAAGATGCTCCGTGGAGGGAAGATGCTCCGTGGAGGGAAGATGCTCCGTGGAGGGAAGATGCTCCATAGAGGGAAGATGCTCCATGTGCTCCATGGAGGGAAGATGCTCCGTGGAGGGAAGATGCTCCGTGGAGGGAAGATGCTCCGTGGAGGGAAGATGCTCCGTGGAGGGAAGATGCTCCATGGAGGGAAGATGCTCCATGGAGGGAAGATGCTCCATGGAGGGAAGATGCTCCGTGGAGGGAAGATGCTCCGTGGAGGGAAGATGCTCCATAGAGGGAAGATGCTCCATGTGCTCCATGGAGGGAAGATGCTCCGTAGAGGGAAGATGCTCCATGTGCTCCATGGAGGGAAGATGCTCCGTGGAGGGAAGATGCTCCGTGGAGGGAAGATGCTCCATAGAGGGAAGATGCTCCATGTGCTCCATGGAGGGAAGATGCTCCGTGGAGGGAAGATGCTCCGTGGAGGGAAGATGCTCCGTGGAGGGAAGATGCTCCGTGGAGGGAAGATGCTCCATGGAGGGAAGATGCTCCATGGAGGGAAGATGCTCCGTGGAGGGAAGATGCTCCATGGAGGGAAGATGCTCCGTGGAGGGAAGATGCTCCATGGAGGGAAGATGTTCCGTGGAGGGAAGATGCTCCGTGGAGGGAAGATGCTCCATGGAGGGAAGATGCTCCATAGAGGGAAGATGCTCCATGGAGGGAAGATGCT
>NW_027175834.1:0-2500 GCF_023055335.1 Clinocottus analis | reverse complement strand
AACACAACGCGATGGAGAGAAGACAGCAGAGTACGAGGTCTCTTCCTGGAGCGCCACCTCAGCTCCGTCTGAGTCGCTGCTCAGCTGTGAAGACGGAAGCGGCTCAATAAATAATTCAGCACTAACGTTGGGTTCACAGAAGAAACGCAGCCTCAGAGCCTCACGCCGGCTGCTGCAGGTGCTTTCCTCTCAGATGGTTTCTACAGTCAGACTTGACACGGTCATAAGCCAGAAGCAAACAAACAGCCGGGCCGGAGATCGTGTCTCTGTTGGGGGAATTCTGGCAGAAATAGCATCCAAATTATAATTATTTAGTTGCATATCTATGCAATACATTTGACTGCATGGATCCATTTTGGTTCATGAAAATGTTTTGATCGCTGAGCGACCAGAAACGTTTAAATGATTCCATCCATTTAAAAACACGTGTCCCAAATCAGCTTTTTGGTTTGGCTCGACAAATCCAGATGTCATTCAAAGTCATCGCTGTGCGGGTTCTGCACTGCATTTCCCAGAAATCACCTGTCATGGAATGTAGTGGGCGGACAGGGGATGAACCCAAACACCACAGACTGTAAATGAGAAGTGGACGTAGTCATCGCTGCAGCCATCTTGGATCACGATGAGCGGAAGGAATCACATCACAGGTGCAGAGACGTAGAGACGTGGTGGACGCGCTGGAAACACAAAGGAAGTGAAACAAAGGGAGACATATGAGGAGTTAACTTCAAAATAAAAGCAGTAAAACAGAGTGAAAAAAACTTGACACAAAAAATTCAAAACAGAAGACCCAGAATACAAGACTCTGTGGACACAGAAAGATGAAACACAGTCGGTCTCATGAGCCAGAGACAGAAAAATGCTTTTCCCACCGTCGTGGGAAACACAGGACGAGACTCCAGACATTAAGATCTCACAGCTCCAAAGCTCCACACAGGATGTGACATCACAGGGACGTCACAGATGTCTCTCTGCTGCACCACTTCCTGTTAAAAATGAATGACAGGAAACCTTTATGCATTTTATGGATTTTCTCTCCGCTGCATTGACTCTTAAAATGAGATATGAATGTAAGCCTCTGCACCACAATGTCTTCATTTATTATCTATTAGATCTATTAGAACCATTAGATCGTCTAGTTGATGCTGCTGTATCCTACACACACACACACACACCACACACACACACACACACACACACACACACACACACACACACACACACACACACACACACACAGCATGTCTGTAAAGGCCACAGAGAAGAGGTGACAGATTAGTGTGGGAGAGGAAGTAACGAGTGTAAATTATTCAGGCGTGTGAGTGTGTGTGAGTGTGTGTGTGTGTGTGTGTGTGTGTGTGTGTGTGTGTGTGTGTGTGTGTGTGTGTGTGTGTGTGTGTGTAGGAGGAGAGAGGCAGACACAGGAGGCTGAAGCTATGTGTCAGTGGTTTCTACAGCGATGGAGAGATGTGGACATCAGTGTGGTTCAATTTGAGATTTGCTGCTTCAGATACTTGATTTTCTTCTTTTAATCTCAACTAATATCTGGTCACACTTCCAACCACGTATTGATCATCAATCTATAATCAAGCCATCAGTCCATCCAGCCAATCCACATTAAATCCATACGCCTGCCTGATAATTATGTTCTGGACTTCTGTGAAGCCGCTTGGACCTTCACGTTAGAGTTAGAGGACCGTTATCAAGCACACGAGGTCCTTCAGAGCAAAAGATCAAATTATTATTACTTTGCATTTCTCGTCATAAAAAGGTTCTAACCACTGAGAAGCTGGTTTGTAATATCATGCTTGTTAATAATTGAATGACTCTCTCTACTTCTGCACCACATGTTTATTATTTCATTGAAGTGCCATTTTCCATTTTCCTTTTACTTTGGTGGTGTGCTTCTATTTTATTTATGTTATATATGTTATACTTATTGACAATATTTCAATAGTTTTCCCCATTCTCATTCCACTATTCTTAACAATTAGAAGTGTGCTTGTTGCATTATTTGATTATTAATGACATTGTGTTGTTGCAATTACTTCAAGGGCAAAATATTGTCCGTCCAAAGCAGTTATCATGACGCAGATTATCAATACACACTTCAGCCAATATTCATCAATCTGTCAAACACTCTGTGGTTTGAGCGTCGTCATTACTCTGTGTTACTCTGTTACTCTATATTACTGTTACTCTCTGTTACTCTCTCTTAATCTCTCTTAATCTCTATTAATCTCTATAACTCTCTATTACTTTTCTAAAAGTAGCATTTTATCAGATTTCCTTCAACTCGCTGACTTTAATCCACACGACTCAAACAGTGTAAAAGTGTTCAGATGCAACAAGAACTCCACCCAAACAGATGCAGAGGTACCGCCCATCCAGCTCGCCTCCTCCTCCTCTTCCTCCTCTTCCTCCTCTTCATCTAACTCCTCTTCTTCCTCCTCCTCCTCCTCCTCCTGTCGCTGCCTGCAGCTTCACTGCTCCATTTCAC
>NW_027175833.1:0-48097 GCF_023055335.1 Clinocottus analis | reverse complement strand
GCTTTTTTCACTTTCTTCGCTTTTTTGTACGCTTTTTTTTGTGTGTCTGCGTCTCTCGTATTTCTTAGTTGTTTTGCTTTTTTTCGGTTTTTCAATATTTCACTATTTTCGTTTTCTTTGCTTTTTTCACCTTTTTCGCTTTTTTTTCTTTTTAGTTTTTTCGCTTTTTTTCTTTTGTTTTTTTTCTTAAATATTTTTCTCAAATTTTTTTTTCTCAAATTTTTTTTCTGAAATTTCTTTTTCTCAATTTTTTTCTCAAATATTGTTTTTCTTTAAAAAAAAATTCTCAATTTTTTTTTCCTCAAATTTTTTTTTTCTCAAATTTTTTTCTTGGGATTTCCTCAACGGGTCCAAAGCAGAACTCTCGGTTACTTCAGCGCTGAAAGAGGAAGCGGTGACTGTTTTCACCAAGTAAAGACACGGAAAAGCAAATGAAGCCAATTTACCACATGAAGTCCAGCGAGTGAACTCAGAAGAAAAAGCGTTGAAGATTCTCAACTCTTTTGCTGTGAACGCAGCATAAAGCTGCACATTGTTAAATATGAGATTATGGAGACAAAGTTCGACATCTTTGGTCAATAAAGGACGATTTTCTTTTGAGTGATTAATCAATTCCTCCAACAAGGTTTCAGTTGTGTATTGTTTACCAGAACAACAACAGATTATTATTGATTTACTGTTTTATGCAAAAGTGTCTTGTTCATTTTGGACTTTACTACACTGTTGGGTAGTTTCTCTCATGCTAAATAGTGTGTAGTTATAATAAACCCCTCTTCTTTCTCCTGTAGCTCCTCCTCTTCCTCCTCCTCCTCGCTGCAGTCGGTGCTGTGGCTTCTTCCACGGTTTCTAATTCAGAGTTTCTGCTCCTTGTCGTGTACTCGTGCGCTTCCTCTGCGGCTCACAAACAGATGTTGCTGCTGCTGCCAGACACCGAGAGCATGTCACCTTCCATGAAGCATGAAAGACTCGCGCGACTCCGAAGAGGAGGAGGAGGAAGAGGAGGAGGAGGCGAGACGACGCAGCGGGAATCTGATGTGAAGCTGAAGCTTCAGCAGCAGACTGAAGATGCTGGAAGGTCCGACTGAGACGCCCAGAAGGAACCAGAGGAACCAGAAGAACCAGAGGAGGTTCTTCTCTTCTGCCCTCAGACGGCTCTGGAGAGCTCAGAGGCCTCACAGCGAGGAAGGAACCACTCTCCTCCCTTCCTTTCCTCTCTGCTTATCTCGTCTCCTTGCTGACTCATTCATCAGTGGTGTGACTCTCATTCATGAAGCTTTATTGAAATTGAATAAATGATCCGTTGTTGACAACCAGACGCGACTGAAACGAGGTTTCAGACTTAAACTATGGATCTTTTCCTCCCTCTCTTCCTCCCCCTTTCATCCCTGTCTCCATCTCTCTCTGTCTCTATTTCCCCTCTCTTCATCTCTCCCTTCTCTCTGCCTCTCTCCCTCCCCTCCCTGTCTCCTTCACTCTTCCCTCTCTTTCTCCATCTCTCTCTGTCACTCTATTTCATCCCTGTCTCCTCTCTATGTCTCTCTCTCCCCTCTCTTCATCCCTCTCTCTCTCCATCCCTCTCTCTTCCTCCCCGTCTCCTCTCTATATCTCTCTCTCCATCCCTCTCTCTCTCTTCATCCCTCTCTCTCTCTCTTCATCCCTCTTTCTCGTCTCTCTCTCTCTCTCTCTCGCCCGTGTGTTAAGTGTGTGTCAGATGAACCGTGTGTGAAAGTTGAAACCCTCTTTATGCCTGTGTGTGTGTGTGTGTGTGTGTGTGTGTGTGTGTGTGTGTGTGTGTGTGTGTGTGTGTGTGTGTGTGTGTGTGTGTGTGTGTGAGAGAGGGAGATGCAGTTGGCTGCTCAGTGGGATAGAGGCGGATATGACTGGAGCTGGATTGACCGACTGGCAAGCAGCTCGACTGCTGCTGGGAATACTAACATGACACAAACACACACACACAGACACACACACAAACACACACAAGCTTATTGCTTATACCTACAAATTT
This sequence comes from Clinocottus analis, assembly GCF_023055335.1. Taxonomy (NCBI): domain Eukaryota; kingdom Metazoa; phylum Chordata; class Actinopteri; order Perciformes; family Cottidae; genus Clinocottus; species Clinocottus analis. The sequence continues at coordinate 46,092 of NW_027175833.1, read as the reverse complement.
GCGCACACATCAAGCGACACACCCACACGACCACACCTCTCCACGGGATCCATCAGTATCTCAACTGTTGGAAGGATTCAGGCTGAAAGCTGCCAAAACACAGCTCTCTTCCATCACACACACACACACACACACACACACACACACACACACACACACACACACACACACACTCCGGTGCACGTAAATACACTCACTCACTCTGTTAACGCACACACTCATAGTCTGCTAACACTCCCTCACACACATGAAGAGGCTTAAAAAGAGGAGAAAAAAGAAGTAAATCTCTGCAGCTCGGGGGTTCAAGTCCTCAGTCAGATACTGAGGCTGAGCTACCAGATATTAAACATGCATGTGGAGGGCCTGCAGGTTGGAGATCAATCTAAACATCTAGACTTTGCAGTGAGGAGGCACTAAATGCTCCTTTTATGCTTCAGATGATCCACGTTGTACGGATGTTACTAATTGTATTATTCCCATTATGCTCAGGAATAATTGATCTTTTTTTTTCATCCCTTTTACAATTATATTCCCTTCCACTATTCTTTCGCCTTTAGCCAGACTTAAAAAATCTGCCTGCCGAGATGAGTTTGGCTCCGGCTCAGACACCAAAATCCTTGCCACAGGCGAAGTAAGGCAAGCTGTAAGGTTCAATCCTGCGATAAAAGGTGCAAAAACCAAAATGTGTTTGGCCCAAGAGGTGCGAGGTGCAGAACGCGTGAAAACAAGCACGTGTGCTCAAAGAACCTCCAGTGTTTCCTGCTACAGGTGCATTGGGGACACCAACACACACACACACACCAACACACACACATACCTTAGTCACAAGCGGCTCTGTGTCCTCCAGGATGGAGATGAAGGGGATCTCCAGGAACGACGAGAGGAACTCCACCTGGATCAGCTCCTCCCGGGAGCGCGGGAAGGCGAGCACGGCGGACACCCCCCTGACCACCAGGTCCTGGCAGGCGCTGCGGGACAGCGACTCCGGGTCGCCTCCCGCGGGCGAGCGAGCCACCATCTCCAGGCTCAGGTTGTAGGGCATCAGCGGGGGTGTCTGGGAGGAGGAGGAGGAGGATGAGGAGGTGGTGGCGGCGGAGGAGGATGAGGATGAGGAGGCGTCTGCCCCCGCGCTCTGGTGCCGGAGGCTAGCCAGGGCGCGGTTGAGCGCGTTTTGTATCCGTGCCGGCTGGCGGGTCGGCAAGAGCGCGCCGAGGCGCACGGTGTGTCCTATCCGGGCGAGGATGTGGCAGGGCTGCGGGTGCGGGAGGCAGGACTCCGGGGAGCAGAGCACGGCCAATAGGAGCAGCAGCAGGAGCGGCCTGGTGGCGGAGAGGAAGAGGAGATGAGGTCTCCCGGGGGCGAGGCAGTAGGTCCAGAGTCCAGCGAGAGGCACCATGCTGCAGCTCCGACACGCAACAGAGGAGGACTGGGCTCCGCGCGGCGCGAGATGGCATCGCTCCCTCTTTTCTCCCGGCTCCTCGGACTTCTTCTTCTTCTTCTCTTTTTTTTTCTTCTGGTTGCGCGCTGTCGGCGGTGATGTGTCGGCGTCCGGACGCGTCGTGGTCTCACCTCTTCAAAGTTTTTTTTTTCCTTTCTACGTCAACACAGAGAAAGACGCGCTGGATGGAGACGAGAGACGAGCGGCGCGCAGCTTGGAGCGGTCGCCCCGCTTCTGTCAGTCTCTGCTGGAGGAAGGCGCTCCAGCTGTGAGGCGGGAGAGAGAGAGAGAGAGAGAGGGAGGGATGGAGAGAGAGAGACTGTGTGTGTGTGGGTGTGGGTGTGTGTTCGTGTGTGTGTCCATGCGCCTGCCGGCCAATAATCTAACCTCTCACGGAGACTGCCTCTTGTTGAATTTTAATGAAAAAATTTTTTTTTTTCGTCGGGTAACATTTTCTTTTTCCTCTCGCTTCTTCTTCGGGTCCCGCAGAGAATTTGCTGCACTTAATGTTTTCATTCAGAATTGAAAACTATACACCAGCCATCAAGAGATGTGTCCGCGTGATTATTTTATGACTCTCATCTCATGAAAGACAATTTAATATAGAAGGAGGAGGCTGCTGCCTCTGAAAGCAGAGTCTCTCCTCTTGTATTCCTGCAGGATCATTTCATAATTACCTCAATATTATTTCTTCTTAGTGTTATGGACAGTATATCTTTGGTATACATTTCAGCATTTATGGTGTTACAAAGTTGGGTTACTTTGTACAATTCGGGGAAGTGCACATAAACACATCAAACAACACACACATAACACATCAGACAGAGGAGGGACTTGAGGGAGTTGAGGTCAAGATGGCTTACACAGCTAAAGCAATATATTCTTTCATTATTCCACAATATCTGGCTTTTATCTCACACGTGTTGAATTTGTATTTTTTTATTTAAACCTTTTTTTAAACCAGGAGAGTCGCATTGAGATTAAAAATCTCTTTTACGAGGAAGACGTGGCCAAGACAGAAAACACAGAACAAGTTAAAACAGTTAATTTAAGAAACATTTACATTGTAGGGAACCTAATAAATGCACAAATTATACCTCAATATTTAAAAAAAATAAAACTCCACCCATCTTTCTGAAAAGCCCACACACATTGAGACCAGACAAACTGTGCTGAAAGTCAAAAAACAAGAAAAAAAATCATTTTCTCTCCCAAAAAAATGGGTGTGGAGAGAATTAGTGGATGTAATAAACGTCGGCCATTAGTTTTGTGAGGTAATGGGACGCCCGTAAGCACCTTTTTGCAGCTCTGACCACCGCGTCCCCGACACGTTGGCCGGCGACGAAAAAACTAATAGCTTGCTGAAATCTACAACTTTTTCCCCTCGAGAGATTTATTCGCACTTCCTTCCTGCCTTCCAAGCCGAACATTATCCGTTGTGTAACCACACATCTCTTCAGGGCCGCGGACAGCGCCAACGCCATAAAAAGAGATCTACTGTGCATGCTAATTTGCTTTCATGCAAGGGGACAGCGCTCAGCCATTCATCCTGCGCTCGCTTCTCTTTGCCCCCACGTCTAATTTGCAATTGTTCGAGCAGAACATTCAGTATGTGTCGAGCCCCAAATCTGGCCGGTGGTGTGTGTGTGTGGCCCTCGGGGTCCCGGCGCTCTCTTTTTTTCCTGATAACTCCTTGTTTGTCGAGACACCGCTGATGCTTCAAATGTCTGGCTCGCTGTTCTTGTGCGGATTTGGCTGCAGGGGCTATTTCAGTGTGAGGTCTGACATGAAACATACCTGCAGATAAAGCTATCACTGCCCCTCACTGCTTCACACACACACACATATTCCTTCAGGATCAACAAGTCATTTCACACCCCACCGGGTGACCCCGATGTGATATCGCCAGTATGCGGTTTTTGCGACAAATCTGAGTGTTTTCTTACCTCTCCTCTTCCCGCTCATGCTCGAGTCGCCCCACATAGAGGAAAAAAAGAAGAAAAAAACAACACTTTGGGGCTTTGTTCTGCTGCAGAAACCAGCAACATTAAACTTGCATGGCTCCTCACACATTCTCTCTCAGGTAACCTGTTGGAGAGCCGGGCAGGAACAAGAAGCAACTAAGTGTTTCCACATGTATTATTCTCTGTATTTGTCATACACGGTGACGGCTGTCGGGTCAAGTCAGGTTCACCACAAGGTGCAAAATATACGCACATGTTTGACTGCACCAAATGGCTGAAGCTTTTTTCTATATCCGAGATGTCACATTGTAGCCACAAAGACCAGAAAAAAAACAGAAATCAAATGCTAACTGTTTCTGTTCTTACTGTATGATCATATTTAGGGTTACTTACATATTATTGTCTTTGGCTGTTTGCCACTTGCCAATGCAGTGTGGCACTTTAAGTGCAGATAAAACTGTGATTACTACAATAGAAATTCAGCCTTACAAGGTCTCAGAGAACATAGTAAAGCCTGAGGGTAAATAACAAGGACATTATCATCATTTTATCTTGTTTCAATGGACAGCTTGTTAGCTCAAAAGGAAACACACCCCTATACTATAAACTCCAGGTTAGAAGAAGAAAAGATTATTGAGGAATGAATACTTTAGACCTTTTGGTGACGCAGTTTAATTATTGTTTCTTACTGTGTTTGTGTATCTGATGCCTTGGCTCTCATGTAGCCCATTTAAATGAACGTGGCCTTTAAAAAAGGAGAAATCAATAAAGCAATTATCTTAATTAGATGGCATTTATTATTTAAATTATAAAATCTATAAACATCTCAAATCAAAGATCCCTTTTTACAGCGGCTTATTTTTCACTCAGCTCTGAGTGTGCTTGTGCATGTTTATACTAATAATAACAATACAGTGTATGTTTATAACGCTTTAAAAGTTACTAAAGGCACTTTTTTGAGGCACTGCTCATGTGGCACTCGGATGGTTACAGGTTTCATGATCATATATTTGTTGAAGGCTGTTTAAAACATTTGTATGTTATCATATTGTGTATATAAGAAGTGTATATTTGTGTATTAAAAGTGTAATGTGTATTTGAGAAGTGTATATATGTATTTGAGAAGTGTATATGTGTATTTGAGAAGTGTATATGTGTGCATGCCGCTCTAAAAGTGTTAAAAGTCCAAAGTAGTCCAAATCAAATCCACCATGAGTTGAAGAGAATTAGCAGAGAAATGAATTATATGCATTGTTAAGTATACACACTGAAAACAGCTTGAGAGGCTGGGTAAGTGGCTTTATGACGAATTGAAGCACTGGGAGCACTGGGAATAGATTTTCTTCAGCGGCATAAGAAACTGAGAGGAAAGAAAATAGATCCCAGAAGTAATTTTTATTTATTGTGGCAAGGTGACTCGTTTCCACTTGTTGCTCTCACGTCTGCAGATCAAGCCGTGTTCAGGAATAGACGGAGTGCAGTGTTCTCCGGTTTGCATCGCAGCAGCACATTTCAGGAGGAGGATGATGATGATGACGAAGGCTCTTGGGTGTGATTGGGGGAAAAAACAACCCTATATTGTGTTTCCGGTCGGGAGTGTGTGCAGGTGACTGGAGTGGAACCAGGAACCAAGAAACAAGAACCTGAAACCAAGAACCTGCAACCAAGAACCTGAAACCAAGAACCAAGAACCTGAAACCAGAAACTAGAAACTAAGAACCAGAAACCAGGAAACAAGAACCTGAAATCAAGAACCAAGAAACAAGAACCTGAAACCAAGAACCTGAAACCAAGAACCAGGAAACAAGAACCTGCAACCAAGAACCTGAAACCAAGAACCAAGAACCAGGAAACAAGAACCTGAAACCAGAAACTAGAAACTAAGAACCAGAAACCAGGAAACAAGAACCTGAAATCAAGAACGAAGAACCAGGAACCTGAAACCAAGAACCAAGAACCAGGAAACAAGAACCTGGAACCATGAACTAGAAACTAAGAACCAGAAACCAAGAAACAAGAAACAAGAACCTGAAACAAGAACCTAAAACCAAGAGCCTGAAACCAAGAACCTGAAACCAGGAAACAAGAACCTGAAACCAAGAACCAGGAAACAAAAACCAGGAAACAAGAACCTGAAACCAGGAACTAGAAACTAAGAACCAGAAACCAGAAACAAGAACCTGAAATCAAGAACCAAGAACCAGGAAACAAGAACCTGAAACCAAGAACCAGAAACCAAGAACCAGAAACCAAGAACCAGGAAACCAAGAACCTGAAACCAAGAACCTGAAACCAAGAACCTGAAACCAAGAACCTGAAACCAAGAACCAGGAACCAAAAAAACAAAACCAAGAAGAGTGCACCCTGTGTGAGTCCCCGCATGGTGTGTACAGGAGTCCCCGCATGGTGTGTACAGGAGTCCCCGCGTGGTGTGTACAGGAGTCCCCGCATGGTGTGTACAGGAGTCCCCGCATGGTGTGTACAGGAGTCCCCGCATGGTGTGTACAGGAGTCCCCGCATGGTGTGTACAGGAGTCCCCGCATGGTGTGTACAGGTGTCCCCGCATGGTGTGTACAGGTGTCCCCGCATGGTGTGTACAGGTGTCCCCGCATGGTGTGTACAGGAGTCCCCGCATGGTGTGTACAGGTGTCCCCGCATGGTGTGTACAGGAGTCCCCGCATGCACACACTCCGTCTGCAACACTGTTTCCTTGTTAACGGCCTCGTCCCCGGTGGACGCGTTTGTTTTGATTATGTACATTGTGAGGGATTAATACTGAGAATGGGATTAAGCTGGCATCAGAAACCTAATTAAAGTAGCCCTTCATCTCCGCCAGCGGGGGCCGGGCTCAGTATCACTGAGCGGGATCCCTCCTCCTGTTTCACTCGTCACCTCCTGCCCTCTGCTTCTTCTCTCCTTCTCACCGCTCTCATACCTTCCCTTCGCTCTTTGCATTTTAAATACGCACACGTCCGCCCTCCATCCGTTTATCTCCTGGGCTCCGCCCCCTTTTGGTCCGTGCATGCCTTCACCTTCATTTCCTCTGATCTTTTTTCCTCCTCCCGCTCCATCTTTACAATTCTGTCACTCTTTGAAGGCCGACAACAAAATTCACCATTTGCCCCCCGCCCCCACCTCCACACACACAACACACACCATTTTAAACAACACAAGTGATTAATTCCTGAGCAGAAAAACCACAATTACAATGGTGGAAGACTACTGGAGAACATGGAGGTTCAGCGTGAGAGGGTGAGCCAACAACCACTGCCAACCTGAGTAAGGGTGACTGCTCCTCTGTGTCGATGCATGTGTGCGTCTCATTGTGTGTCTGTGTGTGTGTGTGTGTAAATGTAATCCTAAATAATCTGGCAGTGCAATACCCAGGTAGCACAGAGGCTGTTGAGATGCCAGAGAGCTGTGAGTTAGTATTCCTGGCACAGCCCTAAAGGCACTAATATCATCTTTTAGCACAATGCTCGCTAACAAGGGGGCGAGACGCAGGGGCCGAGAGAAAGGAAGCGAGGAAAGGAAAGGCAAAGAAGAAGGATAAATAATAATCACGCGCAGCAAAAGCTGGGAAAGGGTTGCGAGAAGTGGGAATGTTGGGGGAAGATTCGGGCGCTGGCGTGTGTTCTGTCTTCGGAGTTGAAACAAATTAACAACATGAGTTCATTCCTCGCAATTCTTTTCACCCTCTGCTCCCCCTGATGTACAAAGACACTGGTCTATGGAGAGAGACTTATCTGGAAGCAGCAGCAGCACCCTGCGCGTGTGTGTGTGTGTGTGTGTGTGTGTGTGTGTGTGTGTGTGTGTGTGTGTGTGTGTGTGTGTGTGTGCGTGTGTGTGTTCCATTTTACCGCCAAGATTTCCATGTTTTGTTTTCCAGACACTGCTCATGTGGCACTCGGGTGGTTACAGGTTTCATTATCATATATTTGTTGAAGGCTGTTTAAAAACATTCGTGGTGTTATCATAGCGTGTATATGTGTATTTAGGAAGTGTATGTTCATATAAGAAGTGTATGTGTGTATTTAAGACGTGTCTATGGGTAAATAAGAAATGTACGCGTATATAAGAAGTGTATTTGTGTATTTAAGACGTTTATGTGCATTTAAGACGTTTATATGTGTATTTAGGAAGAGTATGTGTGTATATAGGAAGAGTATGTGTGTATTTAAGACGTTTATACGTGTATTTAAGACGTTTATATGTGTATTTAGGAAGAGTATGTGTGTATATAAGAAGTGTATTTGTGTATTTAAGACGTTTATACGTGTATTTAAGACGTTTATATGTGTATTTAGGAAGAGTATGTGTGTATATAGGAAGTGTATGTTCATATAAGAAGTGTGTACGTGTATTTAAGACGTGTCTGTGTAAATAAGAAATGTACGCGTATATAAGAAGTGTATTTAAGACGTTTATATGTGTATTTAAGAGTATGTGCGTATATAAGAAGTGTATGTTTATATAAGAAGTGTATATGTGCATTTAAGACGTGTATATGTGTATATAAAAAGAGCATAGGTGTATATAAGTGTATATGTGTATTTAAGACGTGTATATGTTTATATAAGAAGTGCATGTGTATTTAAGAAGTGTATTTAAGATGTGTATATAAGAAGAGTATATGTATTTAAGACATGTATGTGTATAAAAGAAATGTATGTTTATATAAGAAGTGTAGATGTGTATTTAAGACGTGTACATAAGAAGAGCATAGGTATATATAAGTGTATATGTGTATTAAAAGAAGTGTATGTGTGAAGTGGTCACTGTGATGTCACTCGGTGGTTTGTGGGCTGGGATTTTGAAGCCTTGAGTTTCTACATTTTGTCTGTCGACATCTTGGTTTCCAGCCGTTGTCTCAGCAGCACTTTCTGTGAGGCGTTGATTAGCAACGGTTAGCACGCTAACACTGAAATGGTGAACATCACTGTATACATCAGCGGGTTTGTATCGTCCCCGTTAGCGTGTTAGCATGCTAGCATGACGAAGCTCGCATTGACAGCCACAACATCCCCAATTAAATTAACTTTATTTGTTTGTTTTTGTTCCGCCGGCGAGACGGAAAAAGCTTTTCCGTCAGCGGACACTAAAATGATTCTGACGATCGGAACAAAGAAATCCTTTTAGGCAGTAAATTATTTCACATAAAAAGCTCTTAAACATTGAATATCATGCTAAAATATTCAGAGTAGAGTCGACCAACGATGCATTTTAGTCTTTATATTTATGTATTTTTTGAATTGCGGGTTGAATGTTTGATGCCAGTCGAGCATTGTATAACATTACTGACACAATGTAGCATTCACAGACGCACATATTTACACACACAGTGAGGCATTACACACATAACACCGGCTGTACCGCCCTCAAGGTAGCGGTGTCGGGACTGAAAAAGTCGGATTGTATTTTTATTTTTTTACCTACACCCTTGTCCGTGTTCTTTCCCGATCAGCCATCGCTGTAATCTTTTCCACCGTGTTGCCGGGGAGAACTGTGGCTGATCTGCAAATTGAGTTAAGTTGGCGTCCTTAAAAAGACCTTGGACCCGCAGACACAAAACAAAAACATTCAGATGTAACTCGATGCGAAGAGCTGCTGCGCGGAGTCTTACCAATGCGGCACAACAAGAAAAAATACACACTAGAAATTGAGATTATATATATCTATTTTTTTTTTTTTTGATACAACAACGTGTCTCATTAGCATCTAGCTAAATAAAAAATAAAGTCTCTGGAGCTCTCCTGTGACCACACAAGTGGTTTCCGATTTCATGATTGAATTCACAAACCCATTAAAACCCAAAACTGTCAAGGTATAAGGGTTTGGATGTAATGCATTGTTGTTGTTGAGTGGGTATATGGAGGAGGAGGAGGAGGAGGAAGAGGAGGTGAGATGGCTGATGTCAGGACGGTGGTAGATCCAGTCAAGGACCCTCTGTGGTGGATCGCTGCCCTGATTAGCCACAAACAGTCTCCAAACGTGCTGCAGGCAACAACAACAACAAAAAACGTCCACGAGCACGAACGCCCTCCGTCTCGGTGAGCCGACTGCGTGTTAGCATGGACGTGTGTGTGTACGTGTGTGTGTTCAAACAGACTCACACACACATCGCAAACAGAGCGGCGGTGTTTGCAATAAGAAAAAAAACACAACGAGGAGGACAGAGAGTTTCTTTTTTTTTTCCTGTGAGTGTTTGCATACAAATGCGAGAGCCTTCTGAACTACCTCCCTGTGGGACGCTGAAGGTGTGTGTGCAGGTGACTCAGGTGGAACCAGGAACAAGGAATCAATAAGCAGGAAGCAGGAACCAGAAACCAGAAACCAAGAAGCAGGAACCAAGAATCATTAACCATTAAGCAAGAACCAAGAACCAGGAACCAAAAACCAAGAAGCAGGAACCAAGAACGAAGAATCATTAACCGTTAACCATTATGCAAGACTCAAAAACCAGAAACCAAGAACCAGGAACCAAGAACCAAGAATCATTAACCATTAAGCAAGAACCAGGAACCAAGAAGCAGGAACCAAGAACCAGAGACCAATTCCCATGAACCAAAAACCAGGAACCAAGAACAAGAACCAGGAACCAGAAACCAGGAACCGTTAACTATTAACCAAGAACCATAAAGTTCATGTTCCTGTGAGTTTGTGCATAGTAATGAGCGCCTGCTGCCTCACCTCCCTGAGAGACGCTGCAGGTGTGTGTGCAGGTGACTCAGGTGGAACCAGGAACAAGGAACCAGGAATCAATAAGCAGGAAGCAGGAACCACAAACCAGAAACCAGGAACCAAAAGCCAAGAAGCAGGAACCAAGAACGAAGAATCATTAACCATTAAGCGAGAATCAAGAACCAGAAACCAAGAACCATTAACCATTAAGCAAGAACCAGAAACCAAGAACCTGAAACCAAAAACCAAGAAGCAGGAACCAAGAACGAAGAATCATTAACCATTAAGCAAGAACCAGAAACCAAGAACCAGAAACCAATTCCCATAAACTAAAAACCAGGAACCAAGAACAAATAGCCAGGAACCAAGAAGCAGGAACCAAGAACCAGAGACCAGAAATTCAGAAACCAAGAACTATGAACCAAGAACCAGGAACCAGAAACCAAGAAGCAGGAACCAAAAACCATGAACTAAAAACCATGAACCAAGAACAAGAACCAGAAACCAAGAACTATGTACCAAGAACCGTTAACTATTAACCAAGAACCAGGAAACAGGAACCATAAAGTTCCTGTTCCTGTGAGTTTGTGCATAGTAATGAGCGCCTGCTGCCTCACCTCCCTGAGAGACGCTGCAGGTGTGTGTGCATGTGTGTGTGCAGGTGTGTGTGCATGTGTGTGTGCAGGTGTGTGTGCATGTGTGTGTGTGCAGGTGAACCCGCTCATCCCAACCCTCGGCAGTGTTTCTGAAACACGCGTGCATGAAGCGCTGCTCCACAGCCGACACCCGAGGGAGCGCGCATTTGCTCGGACACGACTGATTAATATGTGCATATTTATACTCAACTGTGCATATCGTGTTCTCTGGGATTTCCAAAAGCATATCGTTGTTGTTGTTGTTGTTTGAAGGCTTTTGTATTAAATTACACTGATGCTTGATGAGTAAAAAACAACAGCGGTCCATCCAGAGGATGAAGAAAGGCCTCATTTGCCCGCTGTTTTGTTTCCTACAAGGGTCTCGATTGACATTCAGCGCGGAGAGGAGGGACTCAGCCTTAATTAGGTTGGCTCGCACAATTCCAAGATCCCACCAATCAATGGTCCTCTAATGGGCTGCCAGTCACACGACAAGGGCCTGGGACAGGTCAGGGTCGCCGGAGGAATGCCTTAATTTCTCAGCAGAATGGGACGAAATAGGCCAAGATAAGAGCTCGGCCAATGGGGGCAATTATAGAAAATGATGAGGTCCAATAGTGGGACACGGGCGGTATAATGAGCCCGGGTTACACTGTGAGCCTCTTAATCATTTAAACTTCCCCATGGTGGAAGTTTAGGGCTTTTTGCCCCGAGGCTCTCTACTGCGTTTCTTCCTCTTTTTTTTTTTTTTTTTTTTAAAGCTCCTTCTTTCATCGCCGGCATTCACCGGGACTCATTAGCGAAGCGGCGCTAATCGCGAGCGACGGCGAAGAGAGACGCGCTCCGCGGTCGGCCGACATCTGCGCGGCTTCCTCTGCCTTTTATCTCCGGCGACACATGCGCGGGACACCTGTCGCTGATGTAAAACAAAAAGGAGGGGGGGATAAACAGATGCTGTTTGTGGTACGGAGCCTGTTCTCCAACAGCTTGTTTGCGCTGTAATTTCACGGAAAAAGGAACAGATTACGTGTCGTGCCCTGGAAAGAAAAACGGATGGAAATGTGTAAAACGGCTTTGTGTTTGCGGAGAAAGCGAGGCGTCGTCGGCGAAGAAACAAACGATAAGACAAAGCAGCTAAAGCTTCTCGTCAAAGGGGAGACGTGTGTCGCGGCATCGGGAGGTTCGGGGGCGCAGCGCTGACATCGAGGCAGCTGACATTTATTGTATCGCTGCTTACTTTTGACACAGACTCACTTTTATTGTCGACTGAAGTGATGAATTCCTACGGCGACTCCGGTTTCTGACAATCGCACTTTGAAAACATGGCTGCCGTGGAATGAATTGTTGTTGTTTTCGCTGCTGTTGGGGATTGAATGACAGCTACTGAATAATTTACTCACCCAATTACAACAATTACAAGACAAGCGGTGATGTCACATCTTTCATTAACCCGTTGAAGACTGTGGAAACCAATTTTGGGCTCCAGATCCCCGTGTTTGAGTCGTCGTAGGAACCCCAAATTAATTCCAATACTTGTGTTTATTGTATGTATTTGTTCAGCAAAGTCTTGGGGAAAAAACATGTATACCTGCAAAAATAATCCCTTTTAATAAGATATTTTGATCGTAACTATGAACATCCAGCATGATATGAGTCAGATTCCCCAAAAATGCCTCCTGAAGCGCCAATAAGACACCTTTTTGGAAAGATTAGGACCTAAAGAATCAGAATATGCAACAAAAATCAAAATAAAACAAAGTCTTGACCTGTTAGGAAGGAGTTTCAGTCAAAAAAAACTGTCGTTTGGTTCAAAAATGGAAAAATTACGTATTTTTCGTCGAAAGATTGTCTAATTGGGGCATGCTGGGACTTAAAACGGGCCTTAACTCAAATAAGGACATCTTTAATATATTTTTTTAGGACTACAACTGAGCCACTTCAGAGCGTTTTAGCCTCTTTTTTTAGCGTGTTTTGGTCTCTTTTAGACTCCTAACGAGTGCCGATGTCGCCCCACGTCTGTTTCAGGTGTGTAATGACCGCTCCCGTCCACCAGGGCGTCTGGGTCCTTTCAGGCTGTGTGTCGTCGTCTGAGTATCCACACCTGAGCCTGGTGGGACGGGGCAGCTGTAAAGACGCAACACCTGAATAATGGAAGTTCGCTCCCTCGCCTGGATGGCTGCTCTCCCCGCGGGCGACGCTGCAGCTTGTTTGTTTCGTTTGTTATTCTTTAAATAAACGTCGATGTATTGCTTTTGACTCGTCTGGTCTCCCATCCACGATGCGGCTTTTGAGCCGGGTTGTTACACGACGCAACGCGTTCGCCGTAGCCGCTGTCAGGGTCGTGTTTTCGGCTTGTTCCACTGTCTCAAAGTGGCAAAAAAAACAACTAAAAATGTAAATTAATGTTAATTTAATTGGAAAGTCAGACATGATGTGATATGAAAACATCACGTCAGGGTTGTGCAGGACAAAATACCTGCGATTCACAATATTATCATGATATAGTAGCATCAATATAATCATCAACATTTGCTTAAAACGTTAAAATAGCACAAAAACATACCTGAATCCCTTTATAAGACATGTGTGTTGCATCACATGAGCATTTTTTCTTTCTTTTTATGAAGTGAACATCCTATTTTAGTGAAAACAAACCATCTTGAATAAGGTAATACATTAAAAAAGCATGATTGTCTGCTCTTTTCCTGCCATGGTGGACGTCTTTTTGATGTCCCACATGTATACAAGACAAGACATTTTAGAAATTAAACGCATTATGTGGAAAATAAGGAACATGTGCAAGGACATTGTGAGCATTATAAAGTGTCATGGGGTCAGACGACAGACGGCACATAAGTAAAAAAAAAAAAAGAGGCTGATGCTTAAATTAAAGTCTTCACGAAATGGCAGATGGAAGAATGAATGAAAAGCTTAAGAATCACTTCCAACATATTTATCCTCTTAAGTAAAACATTTTAAAAAAACAAGAAAAGGTGCAGGCGAAGAGGAGGAGTGACAAGTCGCAACGCCGCTTTGTAAGCAACGAGGTTTACAGAGAAACGTGACGTTAATGAAGGGAAGCGCCAGCGAGGCGGAGTCTCTGCGGCGACCTCATCTTGTGTGATTGACAGTTACTTCACAATCATATGCAATCTTAAACGTCTGCTCCTCCTGTATCTGAAGTGTATAAGATCCAAGCCCAGAACATTCTGTTCTAATCATTTTGTGATGAGTCCACTCGGGTCTAAAATTCCTCAAGCTTCATCTTTTCGAAAAAAAAAAAAAAAAGTTGCCTTCTCGCCTTATATATTTCTGAAGAAGCTTAACGTCTTCATTTCAACATCGGGCTCTTCATTTCATCAGCGCATCCGAGCCTTTGATCCGTCCAATATTTTTTTGCACATTTACATACAATCTTTGCAGATTGATTGAGCGAGTTAAAAGTTTAAGCTTTAATAAAGACGGTTTCATCCGCTGGTGTATCTTTAAGATCGGAAAGCAAACAAATTGTCCTCGATCAACCTGATGCGTGTTAACTAAGTGCGAGTGCGAGTGTGCTTCATTGCGCGCCTGAGGGATGTGTGGGTTAATTACATTTTTGTTAAATCACAGAGTAAAAAGATTAGCTTAGACGTTGCAACTGTGTGGAAATAAATCTACCTACTTTCCTCTTGGAACGGCAGCGAAGATGCTGCAGCCCACATTATTAAACCACCCTGGATCAGATTTGCATCATGCAAAATGAGAAAAAAATCATGGCTGCACCAGGTTGTCACGGGTAGAAAGATGTACGCGTGGAGTTCCACAGGTTAGCGTCTCCCTGGCTAAAAAGCGAGCGGCGGTGATTCGGCGGCGCCGTACTACCTCCATTACTCCCCATTGTCGTCGCCGGAGGAGGAGGAGGCTGCACTGTGCTGAGTCGGCAGTGCTCGGGTGCAGGAGATTACATTAATATCGGCCACTGTGGAGACTGGAAGAGAGGAAGGGAGGGGTAGCTCACCTCCGAGCAGGAGCACAGGCCAGCTGGGTAATAATGAGAGGTCCGGTATGAGGCTAATACGAGCTAATCTGTGTCTTCTATGATCTACTCCAATCTAATCAGCCCCGTGCCCATGTAGGCCATTTGTCAATGCATTAACACGGGACCGGCTAATGAAGTGGACGACGGACAGGCTGCCTTCGCTGGCCCGGGACTCGTCTGATGTAATTATGCCTTCACAGGAGCCCATCCGCTGGATCCAGCGCCTCCGCCTCCCACAAGCTCTTGTCCCGACTACTGATTTGTTCGCGCTCCTGTGTTTTTAAGGTCAGCCGTGAGCTTTTCAAATGGGCAGTAATAGCACGCGGTCCTGGGTAATCAGACATATTTGGCTCTTCAGGACCTTTGAAGAGCGAGTTGACGTCTCCTGCAGCGACCGCCCTGCAGCGACCGCCCTGCGGCGCGATGCAGCGGGTGAACTCCAGAAACCCAGACACGTACATCACTGCTGGGCGAGGGTTGAGTTCAACCAGAGAAACACGGCTTCCTGCTCTCATTTCAGCTCTGTTTGGAGTCTTCGTCCGACTCCTGAGACGAACCTGCCGGTGTCTGTAGTGAACGAGCAGCGCTGCTTCAAAAGATATCTTATAGCTGGAGAACTTCTGAAAAGTTTTATGCGAGTTTCTCCTTCGAATTTACAGCAATACGGGTCAATACCCGCTTGTTACGTGTGGATGGATGGATGGATGGATCGAGAAGCAGGAACCAAGAAGCAAGAATGAGAAACTAGGAACCAGGAACCAAGAATCAGGAACCAAGAAGCAAGAACAAGGAGTCAGGAACCAAGAAGCAAGAACCAGGAAATAGGAACCAAGAACCAGAAACTAGGAACCAAGACGCAAAAACTAGGAACTAAGAACCAAGAAGCAGGAAGTAGGAACCAGGAGCTAGGAGCCAGGAGCTAGGAGCCAGGAACCATGAATTAAGAACCAGGAAATAAAAACCAAGAACCAGGAGAAAGGAGCAAGGAACCAAGAAGCAGGAAGTAGGAACCAGGAGCCAGGAGCTAGGAGCCAAGAACCAGGAGCCATGAATTAAGAACCAGGAAATAAAAACCAAGAACCATGAGAAAGGAGCAAGGAACCAAGAAGCAGGAAGTAGGACACAGGAGCCAGGAGCTAGGAGCCAGGAACCAGGAGCCAGGAACCAGGAGCCATGAATTAAGAACCAGGAAATAAAAACCAAGAACCAGGAGAAAGAAGCAAGGAACCAAGAAGCAGGAACCACAAACTAGGAACCAGGAGCCATGAACAAGGAACCAGGAAATAAAAACCAAGAAGCAAGATCCAGGAACAAGGAACCAAGAACCAAGGAGCTAGGAGCCGGTGTGGGTCCTTGGCGGCGCCTCCTCTCTCATTACACATTGAATCCATCGTCCGTATGAAAAAATAAAAGATATCGATAAGAGCCGCTTTAAAAGATTCATAACACAAAGGATCTGAATGTTTCATGAGCTGGAGCTCTGAACTGCTGCAGCTTTTCACTTCCACTTGTTTTTATTTTTTTACGGTATTTTAGAATTTAGTGCGGAATCCTTGAGCGGCCATCTTGACGAGAGCGATTGCGTAACAACTCGATCCTCGGACGCCGAGAGTCTGACAACTTGATCGCCGGCAAAACGCTCTCCACCTCCATCACCTCTTCCTCCCTTCCCTCCTTTATTCACCCACTCAGACACTCCACCTTTATCCCTGACTTCCTTTTCTTCATCCACTCTCCTGCATCCTCATCCCTCTCTCTTTTCTCACTGGGACTTTCTGCTCCTCCATCCTTCCTTCTATTCCCTCTCTCTCTCCATCTGTTCTACTTTCACTCGCTCCCTCCATCCATCCTTGTCACTTTGACTTCTCTTCCTTTTGTCCTCCTTTGCCTCACACACCGTGCCAGCTGCTTCCTCTCCTCTCTCTCCTCCTCCTCCTCTCCCTCTGTGATGCCTCTCACTCGCTCTAATGACGCACTCTTCTGCTCACTTTTCTGCCTTTTTTCTTTCCCCCCTCCTTTTCTCCAGGTCTCCCTGACTTCCACGCCTCACATCTGTTATTCTCTCTCTGTCTCTTACACTTCTCTCTGCACACACCTTCTCCTCCACTCTACTATGTATCTTTCAATGTCTCTCTCTCTCTCTCTCTCTCTCCGTCCTCTCTGAGCGATGGCTCTATTGATTCTCTCTGTGATGATATTGCCCAAGGACAACCACAGGGCAGAAAAACCTCTTTAACTTATCCGAGTGTGTGTGTGTGTGTGTGTGTGTAACCACAGGCCACTTTAACTTTTAGGAGTCTTCGCCAATCACATGTCAGAACAGCCTTTGGCCTATTTGTGTGTGTGTGTGTGTGTGTGTGTGTGTGTGTGTGTGTGTGTGTGTGTGTGTGTGTGTGTGTGTTTCTATGTAGGTGTGGCGATTTTAAGCCCAGCTCAGTGTCTGCAGGTATGTCCATGTGAAGCCAGCAGGTATTAGTGTGCGTCTGTTTGTATGAGTGTGTGTGTGCACAGTGTGTGTGCAACCACGGGTCAGTTTAACTTTTGGGAGTCTTTGCCAATAACAACAGCCTTTGGCCTGTGTGTGTGTGTGTGTGTGTGTGTGTGTGTGTGTGTGTGTGTGTGTGTGTGTGTGTGTGTGAGAGAGAGAGAGTTTTCGATGTAGGTGTGGTGATTTTAAGCCCAGCTCAGTGTCTGCAGGTATCATATGTTCATGTGAAGCCAGCAGGTGTGTGTGTGTGTGTGTGTGTGTGTGTGTGTGTGTGTGTGTGTGTGTGTGTGTGTGTGTGTGTGTGTGTGTGTGTGTGTGTGTGTTCACTCGGGTTGAGAAGAAGTCAAAAGAAGCTAAAAGTTGTGTCCTCTAGCTGAGCCTCATGTTGATGTCCGGCCGCGAGCCTCCAACTGGCTTCATGGCCGGACATCTGAAGCCCTCAGTCTGTGTTTGAGATAATTCCATCCCTCCATCCCCCTCTTCCTCCTCTTCCTCCTCTTCCTCCCTCTCTCCAAGCTCCTGGACGGCCTTCTGTACTGTTGGCTTGAACAACAGGTGGACGCCTGCCGTCATCGCTGCAGATGCTTCTCAAGCAGCCAGATTGCTAGCAAGCAGCTCCTGCAATCTGCATCACACACCCTTTAAGTCACATGCGCACACACACACAGGACATGATATATCACCAGACCCTCACACATACACACACACACACACACACACACGTGTGCACACTTGGATCAAAGGAGATACCAGTAGAGGCAATAAACAAATATAAGAAAGCAGAGTCGGCAAACTTTCTTTTTTTTTTTGCTCCCGTGGTGTACATATATTTAAGTTCCCTGACATTTCAAGCTGCACAGCAGATATTTATTAAATTCTCTATAAATGAACCTGCAGCGGCGGCTATTGTATAATTTCCGCCTCGCGTGCAGCTATCCCGCATTAGTACTGCAGGATAGCGACAAGGAAGCAATTTGTTTTGGCCACAGCATTCATCCCGTAAGCACAGCAGTCGAAAAATATACGTCTTCTCATCTGTGTTCATCCCAGAGGGACGCATTTAATTCAGTTATGTAACGTTGAGCCGGAGAAAAAGTATCCGTCCACAAACCGCGAAAGCCGTTGAAAACACGCAGGAAATGAGCTGAATAAGCTCCAAAGAATGGCTCTCATCTCACACGACAAATTAAGAACAAGAATACCGCTCAATGTAATATGCGGAAAGAAGTAAGCGTTCACAACGTAACGACGTGAGCGTTCACAACGTAAAGACGTAAGCGTTCACAACGTAAAGACGTAAGCGTTCACAACGTAAAGACGTAAGCGTTCACAACGTAAAGACGTAAGCGTTCACAACGTAAAGAAGTAAGCGTTCACAACGTAAAGAAGTAAGCGTTCACAACGTAAAGAAGTAAGCGTTCACAACGTAAAGACGTAAGCGTTCACAACGTAAAGACGCAAGCGTTCACAACGTAAAGACGCAAGCGTTCACAACGTAAAGACGCAAGCGTTCACAACGTAAAGACGCAAGCGTTCACAACGTAAAGAAGTAAGCGTTCACAAGGCACGTAAAGACGCAAGCGTTCACAAGGCACGTAAAGACGCAAGCGTTCACAAGGCACGTAAAGACGCAAGCGTTCACAACGTAAAGACGTAAGCGTTCACAACGTAAAGACGTAAGCGTTCACAACGTAAAGACGTAAGCGTTCACAAGGCACGTAAAGACGTAAGCGTTCACAACGTAAAGAAGTAAGCGTTCACAACGTAAAGAAGTAAGCGTTCACAACGTAAAGAAGTAAGCGTTCACAACGTAAAGAAGTAAGCGTTCACAACGTAAAGAAGTAAGCGTTCACAACGCAAAGACGTAAGCGTTCACAACGTAAAGAAGTAAGCGTTCGCAACGTAAAGAAGTAAGCGTTCACAACGTAAAGACGTAAGCGTTCACAACGTAAAGAAGTAAGCGTTCGCAACGTAAAGACGTAAGCGTTCACAACACAAAGACGTAAGCGTTCACAACGTAAAGAAGTAAGCGTTCACAACGTAAAGAAGTAAGCATTCACAACGTAAAGAAGTAAGCATTCACAACGTAAAGATGTAAGGCACCAAAAGGTCCAAAAATAAATCCACTCAACGCCTCAAAACCGTCAGACGGAAGAAGAACGATTGATTTTTTTCTGAACGACGTCACATTCTACTTTTGGACATTTTGAAGCCTCGAGTTCGACATCTCGTCCGCCGCCATCTTGATTCTCAGTGACACAAGAGGATGGATCCACTGTCTGAAGGTTTTAAAGTGTTCACTCACAACATTTTCCACCGGCCTCCAACGCCTCTCACCGCTAATCGTTAGTTTGCCTGAACCTCTCGTCCATCACGACGACGCGTGATCGGCTTCTTTGTAACTCCATCAACGTTACAGGATGACCTTCTTCTTCCAGGCTCACACCTCCGGCGCCGGCAACTTGCCGCTCCAACGACGAATCGAAACATTTCCTCAGGAAAGGGAAGTGAGCGCGACCGCTGGGATCGGATAATCGCGGGCGGACGTATGAACGTTAGCTTAAAGCTAAAAGAAAACACGACGCGTGACCCGAGCCGTGTTTAATTTGTAACTCCTCCTGAGACGTGCTGTACAATAATTGCTCTGATCCGCAGGCGGTTTTGGCTACTTTTTTTTTTTTCCTGGATCAGATAACACAGTGCAAGGTCTAATGGAGTTCCCGCCGAGAAAAGAGAAAGAGAGAGAGAGAAAGAGAGAAAGAGAGAGAGAGAAAGAGAGAGAGAGAAAGAGAGAGAGAATTGTGAATGTGTGTGTGGTGAAGGGAAAGCCCTCAATCTTTACCTTATTCACGCTGTGGCTGGCATGCGCCCACACACACGTTCACACTCGTGTTCACTCACACGCTAAGCTTCCGTCACACAACACACACACACACACACACACACACACACACACACACACACATTTACTCTCTCTCCGTTCTAAGCCAATAATACAAAGTGGGAGCATGCGTAAATTCTTGTCGGTGGCAGCAGCTTGTCTCGTGAAGGTCAGAGCACAGTTTCTCGGCGCGCCTGCCGGTTGACAGATCCCCGCTTCCTCCACCTGCATCTGTGCACCGCCCGCTTCCCCCCTCCCTCCACCTCCCTCCCTCCCCTCTCCCCCACCCGCTTCCCCCTCGCTTCACACTTTCATGTCCTGCTTCACGGTTTTTCATTCATTCTGCTCGCCGCTTCCCCTTTCATTCATTCATCTCCCAAAATGTCCTCCCTGCATTTAACTTCTCCTCCGTCCTCTTGTGCTATTCTTCCCTCCTTTTTTTCCTCCTTTCTTTGAACCAGAACTCCTTTTGCTTTTTTTTTCTAGTTTTCTTCTTCTTCTTCTTCTTCCTCCCCGGCCTGTGCGAGTCTCACCTCTGTCTCCTCTCTCTGCTTTTTACTGCTTCTCTTTGATCTGCAGCCAAACTTCTCCTCACTGTCTGGGCGCTCTCCTTGTAGATAAGGTCTGTGATTCTCTCCGTCTTCCTCTCTCTCGCTCCGTCGCTCTCCTCCCTCTTGTGTCACGAGCTTCCTATTGAAGACCCGGAGACAGCCAAAGTTTACCTTTCATGATACAAAAAAACGGAGTCCACGAATGTAAATGTTCTTCTTCCACTAATCCCACTGCTGTCCCGTCTCGCTCTAAACCACAACCCAGTGTATGCGTGTGTGTGTGTGTGTGTGTGATCTGAGGATGCTCTGTGTGTGTGTGTGTGTGTCTATCAGACGCAGAGCTAATTGAGGTCATTGGTGGCGCTCATGCTGAAGCAGAGAGGAAAAAAGAAAAGCCCACAGCTTTGAACCTTCTCTCTGCTCTGCACACTGCCAACAACTCCCTCCTCTCTCATCACACACTAATAACACACACACACACACACACACACACGTTTAATTTGCGACCAAACAGAAGCTTTTAATCCTGGGATTTTCACGAAGCCGTGCACACGTGTGTGTGTGTGTGTCGTGCGCGTGTGTGTGCGTCCGTCTTTGTAAATGAATCTGAAGCGTCTGTGAGGTACTCCTATGAGGTATGGTCTAGAAATGAAAATAAATCAGAGAATGCTTCGTCCTCTTATAACCCGAGGGTGTTTTTGTCCTTCTGCTGCTGTCAATAACCACACACACACACACACACACACACACACACACACACACAAACCTCTCCAACCTCTCCACGGTGCTCCAGGGACAGCTGATGGGGACTGATAACTTACTGAGATGGAAGAATAAACCAAAACGGTCAGTGTTCATTTGAAGACCAGAGCTTCCATTTAACCCAAATAGATCAGAAACCTCCCAGGACAATTATCCTATAAGTGAAGCAACATGTCGGCGACACACACACACACACACACTCAAGAGCCTTGTCCACGTTTCGCAGACAAATACGATTCCAGGTGGTTTTTTGTGCCGGAGCCGCAGGAGATTTCAGTGAAAGTCTAAAAGCAGTGGAGTGAAATACCTGAATTGAACCAAAGCCCCCCTGGGTGCTGGTCCCATGTCACCCCATTAACTTGTTTACCTCTCAAAGTTACAGCCCGCCTTCCAGATACTTGGTCAAGAGACACATCCGGAGCAGGTTAATGTATTTTTGGTTTGTTTTCCCTCTCTCGACGCGACATGAAGGCATCGCGGCGTCCGGTTCCCTTTTTTTACTCCCGTTTTTTTTTTTTTATTGGTTGCATTTCATCTTTTTTCTACCGTGGTTCTTTCCAGCATTTGTCAACCTTGCACAACCTGCTTTGGCGGTCTCGTGTTTAATAATGGAGTTGCAGCACAGCGGCTCAATTCATCCAACGATGACCCAGAAACTTACAGTGAACCGATGCAGACGTCTGGATGCGACGGCAAGTTTCTGCAAAGTAATCTATATCTTTGCTTCCATTTGTCAGCGCTGTGATTGGATGTTTCTTACGGTAATGCTTCCTGGGACTTGTAGGTGACTTATTTAGGACACGAGCTTGTACCTTTGAGTTTTTAGTCCGCGCTTGAGACAGAGGCAGGAGTCTTTATATAGAAATCCACACCTCTCAATGTCCATGAAATAACCTTTTATTTGGGTAATTCATATCATACATTTGATGTACATCAGCCTTCCCTGCCGGCCTAAACAGAATCAAAGCTATAGCTATTTTATCATTTATTTTATTGTATTTATGTATTTTTTTAATGTATTTTATTTATTCTATCATTTATTTTATTTATTGTATTTATGCATTTTATATTATTTATTTTATTGTATCTATTTATTTTATTTATTTTAAATAGTCATGTTTTTTTATTTTTTATTTCTTTTTTATCTATTTTATAATGTAATTTTTTTATCACAAATACACTACGTGTATTATAATTATTTTTCCCTATTGGCGTATTTTGTCATTGACTGGCACCGCGATCAGCTGTTAAACTAAACAGCTGGCTTAGTGACCATTTCCACAGCCTATGAAGTGCTCTGGGTGCCTTAAAAATAGCTCCTCATTCACAACTCTGTTATGGTCTGGCCAATAAAGATTATCTGAAATTGGAAAACAAAATAAAATACAAATAAAAAAAGATGCACAAGCTTTTATTGGCGAGCTCTGCATCTCCCTCAGGCCCCGCTGCATCATTCCTTATGTACAAGACAATTTAGGTCATCGACTAGGACGCAGGAAATGCACTGTGGGGTCACAAGGTCACGGGAATAGCCACGAGGATCGCGCCAGACACACACACACACACACACACACACAACCATCCATCAAAACATTAATTAGAATCATTCATAATTAAGCTATAAAGTGACAACTCGTGGATATTGATCTCACGGGACGAGTGAGAAACTGTGCACGCATACACAAGCAGCACAAAGACATCACGCTTCCTCTTCTTCTTCTTGGATCAATACCATGACTCGTGTCCAGCTGTGACCACACCGTCACGGTCAAGCACCTGAGAAACAGATGGTCGGCGCTTGTCAGTGGCCCTCATATTCCTCGTATCGTTAGCGTCGCTGTGACACGCTACAGTGAAGCAATAATCAATTTCAAGGCACCGGGCCAGCTGGAAGATGTTTATGATGTATTTTTTTTACTATCACACTGAGGGACAGAATAACGGCCTGCTGGGTATGTTTGTTTCGCGCGCAGTAAAACGGACGTATTGATCCGCCGCTGTGAACTCACTCTGTCAGACAATCAGGAAAGGGAAAAAATAAAACATTCATCCCGATGGATAAAAGTGTCTTCTAATGAGAAACGTGATTCCTTCCCGGTGAATCGAATTTGGGAAATCCTTGCTTGCTTGATAAAAAAAACATATATATATATTTTTTGCTATATCCATATGGACGGATCGAGAGGCGTTTAATGTAAAACGTGTGGAGGTGTACGACACGACCCATCATCGGGAGATTGAGTTGTATGCGTTGAAAAGTTCTCGCTATATTTCATTCATGAGTCTCCGTCCACGCCGGACCGCCATCCACAGCTGGAGTTAAAGGGAATCGATGAGCTCGCCGCGGAAATTCTTACATCAAAGGGCGGACGTTTCTCCAACTGTAAAGATCATTAAGTAGATCTCTGGCTGACGTGTACTTTAACTATTTTTGCAGCGATCCAATTAATTCCTGCAGTTCAGAAATTTTTGCTTTGCTTCATTAACCACGGGCATAAACTTCTACTATTAACCCGAAAACTGAGAAACCAATTTTGTCTCGAGATCTTTGCGTTTTAGCCGTCGTAGGAACCCCAAATTAATTCCAATACTTGTGTTTATTGTATGTATTTGTTCAGCAAAGTCTTGGGAAAAAATTGTATATCTACAAAAAAAAAAAAAAAAAAAAAAAAAAAATCACTTTTGAAAGATATTTTGATCATAACTATGAATATTCAGCATTATATGAGCCAGATTCCCCAAAAATGCCTCTTGGAGCATCAATAAGACACCTTTTGGGAAAGATTAGGACCTAAAGAATCAAAATCTGCAACAAAAATCACAATAAAACAAAGTCTTGGTCTGTGAGGAAGGAGTTTCAGTGAAAAAAAAATTGTCGTTCGGTTCAAAAATGGAAAAAAAAAATATGTATTTTACGCCAAAACATTGTCTGAATGCTGGGACTTTAAATTGGAGCGGGAGGATTCTGCGCACGGTTTCTAAAAAGGGTTAAACCCTCGAGTCCAATGCTGCTCCATAAAGCGGCGCTATATAGATGTTATTTATGCCGACGGTGCTACCAAACAGCATGCAGTGCAGGGACGATTTAGCCTAAGCCTAGCTAACGGGGACAATTTAGCTTCAGCCTAGCTAACGGGGACGATTAAGCTTCCTCCTAGCTAACGGAGGACGTTAGCTCAGCGCTCGTAAACACCTTCGTGATAATCCTTTCCAGAATTAAACTCGAGTCCTTGGATGATTTTACACAGTAAATTATCTGATGATACAAAAGGAACCGCATTTACAAGTGTGCTGTAAACAACTTTTACACCTTTTTAGATCCAATTGTCCTGCAATACTATAATAAAAAAGGATCTATAAATCATCTAAAAGCCATATAATTCTCTTACGACCACTGCGGCGGCGCTTGCTCCTGCTGTGCCTGCCCTTCATTAGATTATTAGGCCCTCTCCTCTCGTCCAAGTAAAATAGAGAACAAAATGATCTCCTAAAATCCCTTTCAGTTCGACATTTCCAGAAATACTCTCGTGTGCTGCCTTGCGGAGAGTCGATTAGCTGAGTTTTACTCTCATGTCTGGACGGTAAATATGAAGCGGCCGGTTACCGCTCTGCACAACGAGTGGAAAACAACTTTTAAAGCTCCGGTGTGTGCGATTTTGTAGCTGAAACCTCTCCTGTGAGTGTAGCTGATGCACAAACGCAAATGATCCTGTCCAAGCAGAAACATGGCAGTGCAGCTCGTATGAAGGCATAAAAAGGCTCATTCTAAAGGAACAAAAAGATAAGCGTTCTTATTTCAGGTTACACTTTAAAGAAAGCTTATAATATATGTAATTTCTGCCACTAAATGCTGAACACTTATTAGAGCTTTATCCAAATCCCATCGACTCGCACTTCTAAATCTCATAAAAAGGAACAAACCGTCACCTTTCTAAAATGTCATTTTTTGACAAACGATTTTGATTTAAATCACCTCGTGGTTGTCAACAGTGTGACTTAGTCTGTTTTATTTATCGTAAAAGTCGGGTTAACAGCCGCTACTACCGTCGGTGGGTGTCCCCCGCTAGCTAGCCAGCTAGCGCAGCTGCTAGTTCTCCGCTAGCTCCCTGCTAGCTCCCCACCAACAGAAGGTAGCGGGATCAGCCTTGGCTCAACGTGCTACTCCGGCAGCAGCAGCTAGCGGGGAGCTAGCAGCAGCGCTAGCTAGCTACAACGGGGACACCCACCGAAGGTAGGAGCGACTTGTAACCCGACTTTTACGGTAGCGTTTTTTGAACCTGAAAAAAATGTACTTAGGCCTTTTTTTTTAAGGTGACGCCGTGACGTCACGTTTTTAAATAAATATTTGGAAAGTACACAATTCTTAAGACATGAATACTGCATTGTTTTACTCATTACATTACAACACAACCAGGTCACAGGCTGTTTATGCACATTCGTAAACATCTCGGTTGTCCCCTCGCATTAAATATGAAAAAGGGATTGAGGCTGAGTTAAGTCAGAGAGAATATTCCTCATGATCATCACTTTGTTAGGTGACAAAAAAGCAGAGATAATGAGGCTTTATGCAGCCATTTAACTGGCTCGCTGGACACCATAGTTTCCCTGTGCGTCTGATGCAAACCACTTCCAACGTTGTGGAATCAAGACAGCCGACTGCGTCTCTAACTTAACTTTCATGCTTATTAACTAAACCCCCGACCGCAAACCAAAACAAAATCAAATCAGTTGTCTCCGAGCAATTAAAAATACACCAAATAAAAGCATTGCATTTGCTCTTAATTGCCGCCGTGCGTGCAGCTAAAAAACACCCTGAGAGATGCGCCCGCCGCGCTGGTCCAAGTGTTGTCGTCGTCCACGTCATCTTGTTACACAATGATTGAATTGTGTTGCGGGCCGAGAGACAGAAAGAAAGAAAGAAACGAGAGCAGACGGAAGTACTTACGACAAAATGAGAGTGAAATAGATTAGAAAGCAGAAGAACTTATTATAGTATAACAAAACAGTGGAATAGGGGAAACTTGGAGTAAGCAGAATTAAAAGTTAAGCAGGGTCTTAAAGCGCAGAACACAATTACAGTAATACGGAGGAGTGCACACAGCAGTGCATTTACCGGCCGTGCTATCGTTTAGCCGCGCGACCGTATCTCGGTGCAGGTGCAGAAGCGTAAAAGTGTAAAAGGACTGACCCCCCGGATGTGGGATGGATTTCTCATACGGAGCTGAGATAAAGCAGATCCCAGGTCTGTCTGAATGCATATGCACAGCAGCACCGCTGACAAAGCACACAGTGTTCCTGCACATGCTGGCGTATAATGAACTCACATACGTGCACACACACGCACACCCCCAAACATGCACGCACTGCATCATATCGGAATGAAAGGATGCGCCCATGGACACACACACACTCACACACACACTCACACAGAGGCATGTACAGGCTAAGCAGCTGATGACCCTCGGCTAGCTTCCCTTATCAGTATAAGCCGGCCCTGGCTTAAGGATAAGCAAAGGGAAACCACTGGAACTGACACTTTGGATAGATTTAGGGAGAGAGAGGAAGCAACAAAAAAAAAAACTGTAATATACAATTTCTGCAACCGTAAATGATTAACTCTGCTATTTCACATCCTATAATATAGTTGCCTCGTAAACACACAGCGTTAAACATTCAGGTTTTTCCCCCAGATGAGTTTTGGCCGCGTGTGCACGGTTTGTGATATTCAAATATGTTGTAAATTGCACCCGCGGGGGCCATGGAGAAGTGTTTCCCCCTCTCTCTCCCTCTCTTACAATGACACTTTTTATTACCACCCACTGAAAAAAGGATGTAGTTGTGGGCTTCTTTCGGCCCCTGAGCTTTTTTTTTTTTTAAATCTTACAGTCGTGTATTAAGTTTCGCCGAAGGCAGATCAGTCGGCGGATTGAATCAGGACGAGTAAAAACTGTCCACGAATTTCTCAGCCACTTAAATCCCACACGGACGCAACTCGCCAAAGCAGCGCCGTCGCTGCAGCAGCCGGTGGTGAACTGGCAAATCCTTCTTCTTCTTCTTCTTCTTCTTCTTCTTCTTCTTCTTCTTCCCTCCCTGCAGCTTAGGGCTGCAGAGCGAGCGTCGCGGCGTGCTACGTGCTACGCCGTCAAACACACACACAAAACGGATGGATGGATGGATGGATGAAGCGGGCCTCTGGGGCGCTCTCCCTTGCAGGTATAGGCGGGTTGCATGCGTGTGTTCATGCGTGTCCTCCTACATGTCCACACTGCACTCATGCGAACACGCGTGCACGCCCACGCGCATTAATATGCATGCACACGCACCCCATCGAAGTGTGTGTGTGTGTGTCTTCTGTGCAGAGACTCCCGGCAGCCTGGCTCGGCGCTGATAAGGACGCGGGTCCTCTCCAGACTTTAAATGCGTCGCAAATTGAAGAGACAATTAGCGCCGTGTTGTTTTACAATCAATAAAGTTGCCCGCGGGCGCAGAGAACCCCTATTGAATTAGCGTGACGCCGGGGGTCAGCCCCGTCGTTGTCACCGCGGCCACTTAAACGAGTGCTTTTGAAGCGGCTTTGCCAAAGAAACAATTGAGGTGTTCCCACTAAATCGTGCATTTATCCCGCAGTAATTTATGTGCTTCCCACACCGGCAGCGTGACGCTTGATTTATCCACCGTGAGCCTGAATATCCAACATTAATCTCCCGTGTTGGACAGTCCCCCTTGTCTCATTAATTGTCAGCAAAGGCCACCCCCCCTCTTACACTTTTTCATAACGAAGGAGCACCAGATTTCACCCCGGCTGCTTCCCGCGTTGGGAAAACAACGGGGCCCATTTGTCATCGGAGTTGGCCTCCATCAGACACCAATCCATCTCCCCTTCCTGAAAACTCCAGGTTGCTCTCTCTACTTCTTCGGGCCCCCAAGCCAGAGGGCCTTTTCCTTCCTTTTGCTCCCTTCCACATTTACTTCATCAGTTTCCTCCGCTTGGCCAAGACCAAGCTGTGAATTACCAAAAGTCCTTGAGAAAAAACCCTGATTCAGACGAGTCGGGCACCTCCTGTTTCCTCCTCGCCATCATCCATTACTCCCCTTTTAAGCACCGCCCCCCTTTCTGCTCTTTTCCTCCCTCATCACCAGTTCCTCTGATACTAAATCACCTCCCAGCATTCATCTCAGGCTGCAGGAGAGCAGGAAGAGAACATCTAAAAGCTTAAAGACAGCCAAAAATATTCTGTAATGCAGTATAATTTTAGAAATATGTCAGCTGCCACCAGCGACGGTGATGCTGGTCCTTCTCCATGTTTTAGAAGATGATCCTTTTACCTGTCACCTGTCCAGGGGTATGATTCTCGCGTCGGGGTGCAAAAGATCCCGGATTCAGATCCCGGACGAGCCCCCCACTTGTCACGCCAAAGACGGGAGACACACACTGGGTTTTAAACAAACACACAAACGTTTAGTAGCCACACAGCACGTTTAAGGTTCGGCCACCTCGAAGCAGTGGAGCAGACGAGCCTCAAATACCCTGCAGGGGACTCTGACCAGGTGATCCCAATCCTGGTGATTAGCACCGCTCTGCACCTGCAAGACACACACACACACACACACACACACACACACACATGCATACAAGCAAACACACACTAAGCCACACCTGCCACAAGCTGGAGGGCCGTCACACCGTTTACGGACACATCAAAGATAGAGGAAGAGTAAATGTCGGGCTTCTCACTCTCTTCGGCCAATCAGGAAGCAGCGTGCTTGTTGTGGCCTGTGATTGGTGGAGCAGGAGGCGGGGAGGCGGGTGGTTTTGGAGGAAGTGACGTTGTGTGTGTGTGTTGGGATGCTACGTGAGCTTGTTAGCTCTTCCGCATGAGCTACCGTTAGCGAAGAGCCCCGTCGCTGCGGACGCTACAATGCATGTTAAATTAAAAGTGTAATTCTATATATTCACCAAATCACTGCAAGTGGAAGTGCTGCATAAATGAGTCACATCTTAAAATACAAGCAGCGAACCAGAGATCCCAAAAGTATGAATCTGTAGTTTTTTGACCTGATGAACACATCAGAGGTCATAAAGGTTCATAAAAACGCTCCTCCGGTGTTTGAGTTCGCCGAGTGTGAATTCAAGATTAGAGCATCAAACACCGACTCTGACGTCTCGTCCGTCCTCCGTATCAAACGGGCCGACGGGGAGCCGGTCGTGCTCCGGTCGGCGTGATCTATTCCAGGAAGTTGGCAGCAGAGTGAAGCGCAGAGAGAGAAAGAGGAAGTGAAGGATCGTAAAGCATCACTCTGTCCGCCGCTGCCTCGACCCTCTGGGGGTTTCCACTCGCTGCTCCTCTCTGCGGGTTGTTTGACGGACAAGCCGCCGGGTGTTACGTAACGGCGTAGTGAAACGCGTCGGATGACTGACAACCTTGCCCGTCATGTGACAAGCGAGGAGGGGGAGGAGGAGGGGTCGGGGGCCATTTTGATATTAAGATCATGGAGACGGCCGCTCCGGCTTTCCACTTGGCGGCCCGGAGCCAGATTGCTTCTTTAGAGGAAGGAATTAAGCCCGACGTCCCTCAACAGGAGACAGAGTTAACAGAAGTGAACAGAATGCAAACAAAACACACACACACACACGCACACACACACACACACACACAGGTGCTGCCGTTCGCACGGAAATGATTGATGAGATGCTCGATCAGGATTTCCTTTGGCTGAATTACTCAGGCCTGTCCTGAAATGACAGTAGAGCGGCGCCTCGCTGCATTGTTTGGTATTCGCCTCCGAGCCCGGTGTATTTCACGTGTGTGTGTGTGTGTGTGTGTGTGTGTGTGTGTGTGTGTGTCTAATCTCCATTTATCCAGGGAAGGTTTGCTCAGCACTCGGCTCTCTCTCTCTCACGCTTCACATTTCCATAGCTAGTTAAAACATTCCCCATCGAGGCGTCTTCAAGAACAATTTCAGTTACAAACTGTCAGACACACGGACGCTTCAGGACGCTGCGATATAGAAGCTGCAGGGAAACGTATGGAAGCCCATTACCGCCCCACAAAATAAATGAATAAATAGTTATGACATAATGAAGTCAAAATTATGAGATAAAGTCTAATTATGAGATAATAAAGTCGAAATTATGAGATACAAATTGATAATTATGAGATAAAGTCATAACTATGAGATAAAAAAGTCCATATTTTTAGATAAAAAAGTAATTATTAGAAGATAAAAAGTCAAAATTTTGAGATATAAAGTCATGGGAAATGTATGGAAGCCCATTCCCGCCAAACAAACAAAAACAAATTAGTTATGACATAATTAGGTCGAAATTATGAGATTCAGTCATAATTATGAGATAAAAAGTCATTATTATGAGATAAAAGTGATAATTATGAGATAAAAAGTCACAATTATGAGAGAAAAGTCATTATTATGAGATAAAAAGTCACAATTATGAGATAAAAAGTCATTATTATGAGATAAAAAGGTCATTATTATGAGATAAAAAGGTCATTATTATGAGATATTAAAGTCAAATAATTGTTCATACATTTGTATCTCATAATTAAGACTTCTTCTTTGTGGCTGCAATGGGCTTCCATAGCAGGAGAGCATCTACTATGTTTAATTTATTTTTTAAACCGTTTTTGCCGGCCCGGGTCTCCCGGCTCGCCTCGCCGTCTCAAAGCGTCCGACTCCCCGAAGTCAAACGCGTCATTATCGAATGTGGTGACATTACGCGACCATGGCGGCCGCTGCGGGACGGGCCTGAGGGGAGCGTGACTCTCCACCGGCTGCAGCCGGCGGGCCGACAAAGCCGGTCTGATCTTAAAGCGTGCGCAGGAAAAAGTCATTAGGATTAAAGGCCCAATCAGATGCTAATCAGCTGATCGCGGAGGTCTTGTTGTGCCCGTTACAGCCGCAAATAAGACGAGGAAGGAGGAGGAAAGTGCGTGCACACACTGTACATGCACACACTGTAAGCGCAGACACACACACAGAGGGGGGGGGGGGGGCAGGTGTACGAGATGCTCGGCCACGGCTGACTGACTGGCTGACTGGCAAGGTCACACAGATTTTGGATGAGTATGCCGGGCATCACTGAACAGGAAGAGGAGGATGCATCCTGCACACACACACACACACACACACACACACACACACAGGCCTGTGGGGATACCTCCCTCTCTCTCTCTTCCTCAGTCTCGCTCACACAGTCACAAACAAGCAAACACACACACACACACACACATAAATGCACAAGGGCAAAGACGCCTCGGTGATTAAATTGGTTTATTTAAGAGGGAGGAGAGCGAGGGGTTGGCAGCCAGGGAGCAAAGGCAGATAGGGGGTAAATACATTTAAATGCATTTCTACGGTGAAAGCACACATATGGAATGGGTTGCAATGCATGTAAGTTGTTAAGCAAAGAAACAGGATGAAAAAAAAGATGGAGGCAGAGGAACATGAGAACGCACCGCGGGAGGGGGGGGGGGCTCGATAAGGAGGCGGCGCGGTAAAGTAAATATTTGCAAGTAATTTACAACATGAACAGCTCAAGCACATTACAGTAACATGCAGCACAAACACACACACACACACACACACTCACACACACACTCGCTCTCTCTCTCTAGCTGGTGGTTAAGACTGAAGCGGTTCCCGGCTGCCTCGTTGACAGGCAGCTAAACCGCATTAGCAGAAACAATGGAGCGCTCAATCTCGTCCACGTTCCCGGGAGAGACCCTGAGCGGGGGAGAGAGAGGGGTGAGGAGGGTGAGGAGGGTGAGGAGGGTGAGGGAGGAAGAGATTCTGCCTAATATACGTCGGGGGGAGGCTGGTGGGCTTTTGGGCCTGACCCCGGTTTTCCAACGCGCTCTTGTCTGTCAGCTGGTAATTGAGGAATGGCAGCGAGCTACAGGCCGGCGCCGGAGCCAGTGGATAAGTAATGATCTTCTCGGGTCGTTGACCCCTCCCCCCCCATACACACACACACACACACACACATCCATTATAGTTAATGTAATGTGAGAAATAAATAATGAAGTTTCACCTATGAGGCGATCCAGGCGGCGGTTCAGCGCTCGTTCTAAAGAAGCGTCTTAAAGGAGGCGGCAGAAGCCAGTTGATTCCCACAGACCGGACACAGCTGCTGGGAGACCAGCAGCCAGGAAGCAGCCAGGAAGCAGCCAGGAAGCAGCCAGGAAGCAGCCAGGAAGCAGCCAGGAAGCAGCCAGGAAGCAGCCAGGAAGCTGTCCGTCAGCCGGACGCTTCACAGCCGCTCGAAGTTCAGAGTTTAACAGCGACCCCGAGCTCCAGCTCCTGGCTGAGAAATGCACTTTGTTTTGGAATAAAAAAAGTAAATAAACTTGTTTTCTCGCAGAATGCCATTTTGTTAAGGAGAGCCAAAACAAGAACAATATAAAATTATACAATGAAAGTTATAATAAATAATGATAAGTAAATACAAATTCATATACATGTACAAATAAATACAAAATAAAATAAATATTTTTAAAAAATAATAAAAATATGACAAAATATAAAAAATATAAAATAAAATATATAAAAAATAAAAAATATATTTGTATACAAAAATATGGAAAAATATGTAAATATGAAAAATGTAATAAATATGAATAATATTAGAAAATATTTTTAAAATATTTTTTTAAATATATAACAAAATATAAAGAAAATATTAATGAAATATCAAGCTTTTTTTAATTATCAAAAAATTTTAAAAAATCACTGCAGCAATTATTTTCAAAATGCTGTACTTGAATATTGATTTTATGAAAAGTGATGAAGACCTCTGTGATGAAGACTAGT
This sequence comes from Clinocottus analis, assembly GCF_023055335.1. Taxonomy (NCBI): domain Eukaryota; kingdom Metazoa; phylum Chordata; class Actinopteri; order Perciformes; family Cottidae; genus Clinocottus; species Clinocottus analis. The sequence goes on along the minus strand of NW_027175833.1, from coordinate 12,842 downwards.
TGCTTTTCCGGCTGAACGCAGCTCACAGACGGCCCGTTGTGAGGTCACACACTTTGTGAGCTTCTGTGTTTACCTCTGGACTCAGACGCCTGTATAGACGGCATATTTATTGCGCACAAGACGTCTAACTTTCAGAGTTAACTTTAAATAAGCCTCAGATGACCTCCGCTGAAGTTCCTTCCAAGTTCGTCTGGACTCTGACGCCAAGGTACCGAATATTTATTGTGCACGAGGCGTTGAACTTCCAGAGTTAACTTCTAATAAGCCTCGGATGACCTCCGCTGACGTTGTTTCTCCGGCTCACATGTCCGTCTTTTCCTTCTTGTAAAGCGCTTCCTTCTGCATGTCTTGTATAAAAAGGCATATTACAAAATACGGTGTATTATTATCCTATTTTTCAAAGCACACAGTGGCCGTATAGCACACGTTTGGCTGTCGCTGGGTGCAGGGAATTCAGCGCACGGCGACTTTATCTGCTGCGACTGGAAATGAGATTGATGGGAGCAGCGAGAGGGAACCAAACAGTAAAGGTGTGAGCCATAAAACCAGAGCAATGAGCTGAAAGACACCGGGACACTTCACGGAGCGGGGAAGGGAATTATATATTGTATTCTCCGTGGGTTCACCACCTTCCACATTACATAAATCCCTTGAACCACTGTTAACAGGACAATATTAATTGAAAGAGTGCAAATATTTAAAGGAGACGATCTCGCACGTGTTTACTCTCTGAGATGAGATGTGTAAGAATGAACTAAAGGAGCTAAAAGAGTCTGTGTTGAGCTTAGCTTAGCATCCTGCCCCCTGTATGCCTTGTTTCTGATGGTACGCATGTCTCCTGATTGTCTGCACCTGTGCTGCCTCGTTGTTTCCACCTGTGTCTCGTTACCTTCCCTTGTATTTAAACCCTGTTTGTCTCCTTCCCCTGGTCGAGCCCCTGTGTGTGCCCGCCCCCAGTGTGTGTGTGTGTGTGTGTGTGTGTGCCCGCCCCCAGTGTGTGTGTGCCCGCCCCCAGTGTGTGTGTGTGCCCGCCCCCAGTGTGTGTGTGTGTGTGTGTGTGTGTGTGTGTGTGTGTGCCCGCCCCCAGTGTGTGTGTGTGTGTGCCCGCCCCCTGTGTGTGTGTGTGTGTGTGCCCGCCCCCTGTGTGTGTGTGCCCGCCCCCTGTGTGTGTGTGTGCCCGCCCCCAGTGTGTGTGTGTGTGTGCCCGCCCCCTGTGTGTGTGTGTGTGTGTGCCCGCCCCCTGTGTGTGTGTGCCCGCCCCCTGTGTGTGTGTGCCCGCCCCCTGTGTGTGTATGCGCCCCCTGTGTGTGTGTGTGTTTGCGCCCCCTGTGTGTGTGCCCCCTGTGTGTTTGCCCCCGTGTGTGCCCCCCGCGTGTTTGCCCCCGTGTGTGCCCCTGTGTGTGTCCCCGCGTGTTTGCCCCCGTGTGTGCCCCTGTGTGTGTCCCTGTGTGTTTGCCCCCGTGTGTGCCCCTGTGTGTGTGCCCCTGTGTGTGTGCCCCTGTGTGTTTGCCCCTGTGTGTGCCCCTGTGTGTGTCCCCGCGTGTTTGCCCCCGTGTGTGCCCCTGTGTGTGTCCCTGTGTGTTTGCCCCCGTGTGTGCCCCTGTGTGTGTGCCCCTGTGTGTTTGCCCCTGTGTGTGCCCCCATGTGTGTGTGCCCCGTGTGTTTGCGTGCCCCCTGTTTGTGCCCCTGTGTGTGCCCGTGTGTGTGTGTGTGTGTGTGTGTGTGTGTGTGTGTGTGTGTGTGTGTGTGTCACGAATGAAAAGATCTTCTTTTCATTCGTGGCTTTAAATCAAACATGACCAGGTGTCTCAATAAAGCTTTAGAGACGTGGTTCTTTCTTTTTTCTCTTTTCGGGCGGCACCCCGACGCCGACACGAGGCCGACGCCAGTCTTTTGATGTCTTCATGCATCTTGCACACACGGGCCCCAGTTGAAGTCGGTCCAGTTGCTGCAGAGCCTCTCATGGAGATGATATACAAGTCATGACGCAACTCCCTCTCTTTCTTTCTCTTCCTCTCTTTCTCTCTCTCTCTCTGCCCGACACACTTCAATCTCCCGTATTAGATAAAGCACAGGCCCCGCCACGTAAAGAGCAATAGATTACGCTATTCCTGGTGACAACAGAGGAGAAAGAGGGAGTGAAGGGGGGGATTATAAAGAGAATGAATGATGAGGCTAATTCAAGCAGGAGAGAGAATGAGAGAGGGATGAAGAAAGAGAGAATACGAGGCTTAATGGAAGTAAGTGTGTGTGGTAAGGTGCCAGCTGTCGGGAGTTTTGAAATACGTTTATGGCGGAAAAGAACCCGTTTCAGCGCATGTATTTTGGAAAACAAAACGGCTCTTTTCCTAATCCACTCGTCTCACCCCTGCTACCTGCGTAAATCTCTCCTCAGCAGTAATGAACTCTCAGGATTGCTGAGAGTATATTTACCGTGTTGACAGAGGCTCCTCGGTCCCACAGGAAGCTCAGTGAGTTATGTATCGCCTTTCTTTTTTTCACTCCTCTCCTCCTCCTCCTCTCCCCTTCTGTCTCTCCTCCTCCTCTCACTTAGCCATATGGGGAACGACACATGGATGTCTCATTCTCTCCCACGGTGCAACGGGGCCGCGCGACCGTTGTGTTCCTCGCGGCGGCGCGTAGTTAGCGCGGCCCGCGGTGATGTATTGAGCGTAATGGCCGACAGTGTTTGCGGAGATTAATTGATACTAATGGCTAACGCGGTTAGCGGTGAGTGATGGCTGCTGCGCTGCAGAGACGCTGCAGGGTCGGACTGCAGCAACACACGGGGTGTGTGCGTGTGTGTGTGTGTGTGTGTGTGTGTGTGTGTGTGTGTGTGTGTGCGTGTGTGTTTGTGCGTGTGTGTGTGCATGTGCATGTGCACGTGCGTGTGCGTGTGTGTGTGCCTGCGTCTGTCTGTGTGTGTCTGTGTCTGTGCGTGCATGTGTGTGTGTGTGTATGTGTGTGTGTGAGTGTGTCTGTCTGTCTGTCTGTCTGTGTGTGTGTGTGTCTGTCTGTCTGTCTGTCTGTCTGTCTGTGTCTATGTGTGTGTGTGTGTGTGTGTCTGTGCAAGTGTGTGTGTGCGTGCGTATGTGTCTGTACGTGTGTGTCTGTCTCTGTGTCTGTGTGTGTGTGTGTGTCTGAGTTTGTGGGTGTGTGTCTGTCTGTATTTGTGTGTCTGTTCGTGTTTGTGTGTGTCTGTTTTTGCGTGTGTGTGTCTGTCTGTGTCCGTGTTTGTGTGTGTGTGTGTGTGTTTGTGTGTGTGTCTGTGTTTGTTTGTGTCTGTTTTTGCGTTTGTATGTGTGTGTCTGTGTTTGTATGTGTGTGTCTGTCTGTGTCCATGTTTCTGTGTGTGCGTGTGTGTGTGTTTGTTTGTCAGTGTGTGTGTTAAGATCAAAATATATTTTTTTGACAGATATTCATTTTTTTCCCGAGACTTTGCTGAACAAATACATACAATACACACGAGTACACAGGTACAATACACACAAGTATTACAAGTATTAATTTGGGGTTCCTATGAGGTCTGGAGCCCAAAATGGTTTCCACAGTTTTCAAGGGAAATGTCAGAGAAAACAAACCCTTCAGACGTTCCTCTGACACTCCGTGTTCTTAGTTCAGCCGTGTTCTCTACATCAGCCGGCGAGTACTTTAAAGACGTGCCCGCTGATCTTAATGCGTTTTCTCCCCGAATGACGCGTCGAATAAACACTTTTTTTTTATTCTCTCTCGGCGGCGGGAACCTCATTAGTTCGAGTCGCGTCCCCGTCGCACTGTATCATGAAGGGATCCTCCTCTCCTCGGCGGCCGCCTCGTGTTAATCACAGAATGTGACTTGACAACTATTTGAAAAAGTACCCATCATTCCCCCCGGCGCCCGGATGACTCATCCAGTATGGCTGCCACTCCATCACAGTGGGCTGGCCCCCTCTTCTTCTCCTCCCTCCAACTCGCTTAATCGTCGCTCCTCTTCACCTTTAACTGATCCTGTTGGACACCCCCCTACTACACACACACACACACACACACACACACACACACCTCTATGCCTTGCAGAGACGAAGGGGGCGTGTCATCTCTTTCAGATGTTTGACAGACAGCTCTGACAGGAAGAGGTGGGGCAATCCTCTCCTCTCCCACGCCACAAGGTTTTAAACTTTGCCTCATCACCCACACACACACGCACACACACACACACAAACACACACTCACATAGCTGCTGCCTCCTCTTTCCAACCCCAGGAGGTCTAAAATCCCATCATCCCTCTGTGTCAGCGCTGCTGCTGCCCCCCCCCCCCCCTCTCTCTTTAATTAGCATAATGTTCCCATTCCCTTGCTGCCTCACTCCTCCTGTATCAGACAAACTGCTCTGGGAATCATAGTGGGATCATAGTGGGAACATACTGGGATCGTAGTGGAATCATGGTGGGAACACAGTGGGAACATAGTGGGATCATAGTGTTATGTCACACTCAGTCTAGGTCTTATCACTTTCTCGCTATTAGCTTTGCTTTTCCACCTCTCTCTCTCTCTCTCTCTCTCTCTCTCTCTCTCTCTCTCTCTCTCTCTCTCTCTCTCTCTCTCTCTCTGATTTTACTCCTCGAATCCGTCCGTCTGAGTGTGCAACTTTATTAGGGATGCAAATGAGAAAGGTTGCATGTATATATATACATATATATATATATATATATATATATATATATATATATACATACATATATATATACTAGTTAGTATCAATAAAGTATATTTATACAACTTATATATATTTTATATTTTTATTTGCATATATATATATATATATATATTTATTTTATATATAATTTTTTTCATATATAAAAAGAAAAATATATATTTACATTACATTTACATTATATGGCTGAGTTTTGTGCCTTTTTTAAATTTGCATGTTTATCATTTACTTGGTGGACACTTGGCGCCGCTGCATGCCGACACGAGAACAAACAGCAGCCGCGTCCTCGGTGACCACGGGCACACGGATAATGAACATCCATGCTGGGGTGCCAGCCGGGGCCGGCGTCGGGGCCCTGGGGCCTGACCGTAGCCGCGGCACGAGCTTGTAGATGGTGTGTTAGAGCTTTCTAATTGCCTAAACTCCAGTTAGCGCCCGCAGCGCTGCGTCTAAGCAGCCGACTTGAATACAACTCATCTTCTGTCAAAAGACATAATGAGGCTACGCTGAACTCAGTACACCACCCGCAACGGATCCACAGTACGAGTCACAAGTGATGCTCTTCAGTGGGAGGCTTTCACTGTGAAGCCGCTGCTCACTGTGAAGCCGCTGCAGGAAATACTGAGCGTGTTTTTAACGAGACACACGCGTTGTTACCGCCAATCTGCTAGCTGCAACTTTTGTTTTTTTCAGCTGTCCCGCTGATACATTGCAGTCTTTAGCTTTAGTTTGTTTTCTACTCAGTGCAGCTGCTTGAATAATATACATACATATTAGCCTGTTAAATGACGATAGGTAGGCAAGGTCACATGCTGCGATACACGACTTCATCTGGAAGAAAAGCAGGCACTCCAAGCTACTTGCAAAGACTTATAATTTCTGCTCGATGCATTCAGAGCCATATTGCTTTTTTTGGATGTCCAATTCTCGACTGTCAACATCACTGAAAACACTAGATTACCGTAAAAGTCGGGTTTCAAGCCGCTCGTACCTTCGGTGGGTGTCCCCATTGTAGCAAGCTAGCGCTGCTAGCTACCCACTAGGCGCGTCGGGCGTCGAGCCGGGGCTGGTCCCGCTTCTTCGTCGGTTGTCGGGGAGCTAGCAGGGAGCTAAGGTAGCGCTAGCAGCAGCGCTCAGATCAGGTGCATGTTATGAATATTTAAACATGCTGCTATAACTACTGCTGTAGCTGGCTAGTGCTGCTAGCTCTCCCCTACCGCCCTGCTAGCTCCCCGACAACCCCCGAAGGTAGCGGGACCAGCCCCGGCTCGACGCCCAACGAGGGCAGAAGCAGCAGCAGCAGCAGCTAGCAGGGAGCTAGCTAGCAGCGCTAGCTTGCTACAGCGGGGACACTCAATCGAAGGTCGTAGCGGCTTATAACGCGACTTTTACTGTGCACGCTTTCACAAGTTTGAATGTTCCTAACGCGCACCTGATCTGACTCCCATTTAAATCCCGTTGTCGCTCTCACCAGGCGGCGTAAACGTTGCCTTCATGACCGGGCGAGCACCAGGACACCACGCAGAGCAACGGGCACAACATGAGAGGGAGAACTGGGTCGAGCGGGCCGTCGCAGTCAGCGTGACCTTGTGGAACCGACCGAAGTGTTGCTCTGTCCTCCTCTCAGACGGATCGCTCTGCTGCTGCCACATCACTGCGCTGATGTGAGTGATGGAGGACTCGCTTAACTCCATCCAGCAAGGACAGGACAGAAGGAAACATGATGTCCTGTAACAGCTGAATGTCAACCGTGGACCACTGCGCAATGTCGCCCTCTGTTGAACATTCAGAATATCGAGCAGTAGGCCTCAAAGTAGATTTATTTTCTTTGCAAAGATGACAGATATTTGCAGCCTTTGCATGCAACCATCATAACTCAGTTATGAACAAAACAACCACCTCAATTAACCAGAAAGAGTACAAAACATGCACACACAAAATGGCCAACAATAAACAAACCGTAGCAGTGCAACAAACATCACTAACATCTAACATGTAAGAATTAACCTGACACAAAACAGTTAGAATAAAACATAATGAAAAGCAGCCAACACAGAGATGTAGAGACAATGTAACGCCACCGCAAGTGATGAAGTAAAGTGTATTTATTGTGCACTTGTTTTACAGACAAAGGTCACAAAGTGCTCTACAGGACTCAAAAAAATTATTAAAAAGTCACTATAACAAGGGCCAAAACATTACGAACGCTCAGAAAACTCAAATAAAATAATAAATAAAATATATAAAATAAATAAAATTAAATTAAAATAATAAAATATATAAAATAAATAACATGAATACAATAAATAAATAAAATTAAAATAATAAAATATATAAAATAAATAACATGAATCCAATAAATAAATACAATTAAAATAATAAAATATATAAAATAAATAACATGAATCCAATAAATAAAATAAATAAATAAAAAGCAAAGTAGGCCACTCAGCTCCTCAAACTGGCCAAACACATCAGACTGTGAGTCACATGTCTCTCAGGGTTTATTGTGACAAACAGCAGAAGGCAGAGAGGTTTATCACCTCGTGCACGTGCACGTGCAGTAAGTAAGTCACTTCACTGCATGTCAGCTCTCCAGCGCACGCTGTAACCTCGTGGATGTGTTTGATTTGAGTCGCTGGGTATATGCCGGCTGCACATGCATGAAACCAGGAGCGTCAACGAAAGGAGGCGCAAACTCTTTTTCACCACCCAAATGCCGAATGCTGATATTACCTATGATCCATGATGACCTCGTCCTTCATTCTGCTGCGTTGTTGTGCTTTGTTTTTGAATGTTCCAGTAGGTATTTTGCAGAAAAGATTCATGGAATATAATCTGGCCAGTAGATGGCGGCAGATTTGTGGTTAACGCTCATCACAGTGTTGTGTGTTGTGCACGGGAGGGGCAGTGCACAGCAGGGTTTTTTGGGAGACACAATACAAGTGGGATGTGTTGTTTCTCCCTTTTTACTTTTTTTTTGTTTTGTTTGAATCCAAGCTTCTGATTGGTCGCCACTTTTAGACTCATTTTTTTCCCCCTGACTGAACTTTCCTCTATAAAACGTGCGATGAGGAGAAAGTTTCATTCTTCTGTTCGACTCAATTGATGGACTTACCGCACTGCGAGGGGACAAGTCAACTCTAACACTGGATTAACTTGCGCGCTGGAATATCAGTTGATCCTTTTTTCTATTAACCAACTCTCCAACTGACGTTGCTCAGGTTTTTTTTAACGTTTTTTTTTTCCTACCCCCCCCTTGGGTTCAGAGGTCTTCAGAGTTTGTTATTTTTGGGGGGCGCCATGGCCAACTCGTGCCTTCAACTGAGCGGCTTCCTCGTCAGCTGCGTCGGCTGGCTGGGCATCGTGATCGCCATATCCACCAACGACTGGGTGTACATGTGCAAGTACGGCCTGAACACGTGCAAGAAGATGGACGAGCTGGAAGCCAAGGGACCCTGGGCGGATTGCGTCGTCTCCACGGGACTCTACCACTGCTACGCCCTGACGCAGATCCTGGAACTGCCAGGTACATGCACTGTCGTCGTCTCCTTCAGACACATGCTAAGTTGAGCTTCTTACCCCCGCCTGATGTCATTAGCAAGATGCTATTTCCATCCCTTTTCCGTGAGAAATACCCATAAAGTTTGATGGAATGTTCCCTTTCTCCTGACATCACATTGTGTTTTCATTGCGCGCTTCGCCCGCAGCCTACATCCAGACGACGCGCGCCCTGATGATCACCGGCTCCATCCTCGGCCTCCCCGCCGTGGCCATGGTCCTCATGTCCATGCCCTGCATCAGCTGCGGCAGCGAACCCGAGAGCTCCAAGAACAAGCGCACCATCTTGGGCGGAGTGCTCGTACTCATCGTCGGTAAGAGACCTCGACTTGAAGCTGTTCGCTCAACGCAACTGGAAAAAACTGAATGTCATCGTCCCTTTCCCAACCTTCCTGACCGTGACCTCTCTTAACCCCTCTTCAAAATGCATTCGAGCGGCTGTGAGCGGAGGATGTTGGACGTTATCTTCCTCCCAAAGGGTGCACACACATGCACACACTCCTCTACGTGCCTGTTCCATTGACTCCTTCCCACCAGTTCCCATAACATTCCTCTCCTCCGCCTACTCTCCTCCACACCTTCCCTTTGTCTGCATGGAAACTCACTCCCTGAAATGTTCAGTGTACATGTGCTAATTTTATTTTCCAAAGCACGTGTCCCCTAAAATGTTTTCAACACCTGTCCGTCGTTTGACTTTTCCACTGCCCACGTTTTTCCCCAGCAAAAACTACTCCCAACACGCAGCTCGATTACTTCCATACGACACACTGCACGCCTCGAGTTAGTTATTGTATTGTCTATTTTGGGTTTTGTTTGTGTGTTTGCATGCTTGTCTGCACAGCAGAATACAAATCCACCGGCCACGCTGCCTGCATACTGGCGGTGGAATCGTCCCAGGAGCAATTAGTTGGAGTCCAACTTTAATTATGTTTTGCCAACTGTGTCCTCTGAAGCATCAGCTGGGAGACTCTCAGTCCACACATTATTTGGTTATTGGCCTTTCCAGTGCAGCGTATTCACACACACACTCGCGGTTAAAGGATTTTTTCATGCAGTCGCTCCGTGTTAACCGTGAGTGTACACTGGCACAAACCCAACACACACCAAATGTGTCCATGTCAGCCGTATAGGGATTCCAGTATTTGTATGAGTCTCAGATCTGGCCTCTCCACTCAGGTTCAAGGCAAAGCGTATATAACACCATTAAGTCTGGCTGCTAAATAATATTATTGCACACATTCTTTCTTCCACTGTCATCCGCTGGGGAACAAATCCTAAAAAACACTGTAATAGGTCCACTGACAGCAGCAGACAACCATTCATCTTCCTGTCTGTTGTCTGTTGTCTGTGGCTCTCCTGAGAATGACGACGAGCAGCAACGACAAGATCTATGTGCACCATTTTGCATCCCTCTTTGTTGTGTTGTTTTTTTTAGAGATAACACTGTTTGTTCAGTGTGTGTATGTATAATATTCAGCAACATTATTCAAGTTTTTTACATACAGGTTTCTAATTTAGCGTGTGAGTGCTTTTGTACAGGTGGCTTTCATTTGCACCATTTTGCATCCCCACTTTCATGATGTAATGTGACTTTTAAAGCTCTGTGTCATGGTACACCGCGTTGGTGTGTTTTTATTAATTTATTCGCACCATTTTGCATTCCAAATTTACTTAGTTTTACATCAGTTGTACTGCTTTAATCTACACCATTTTGCATCCCCATTGTTATTAAAGCTAGCCCTGTGTTATGGCACAGAGTTTTTGTGTATATTCCTTAATTTATTTGCACTATTTTGCATTTGAAAATTTAGCTAGTTTTACATCGCTCTTATTGGTTTAATCTACACCATTTTGCATCCCCAGTTGTATTATGTAATATGTCTTTTAAAGCTTTGTGTCATGGTACACCACTTTGGTGTGTTTTTATTAATTTATTCGAACCATTTTGCATTCCAAATTTAGTTAGTGTTACATCAGTTGTGTCATTTTGCATCCCCAGTTTTATTACATATGTCTTTTAAAGCTCTGCATTGTGGTACACTGTTTTAGTGTGTATTTATTTATATATTTGCACCATTGAGTGCATTTCTTTTACATCGCTCTTATTGGTTTAATCTACACCATTTTGCATCCACAGTTGTATTATGTAATGTTGTCTTTTAAAGCTCTGTATCATGGTACAATGTTTTGGTGTGTATTTATTTAGTGCATTCCAAATGTAGTTAGTTTCACATCGCTTGTATTGGTTTCATTTACACCATTTTGCGTCCCCAGTTGTGTTACATACTTGGCCAATAATCTCAATAACTCTCCTGCCGGTTTCTTCCCAGCGTTGTGCGGCATGGTGTCCACGGTCTGGTTCCCGGTCGGCGCTCACCAGGAGCGCGGCCTCATGTCGTTCGGCTTCTCGCTCTACACCGGCTGGCTGGGCAGCATCTTCTCCCTGCTGGGCGGCTGCATCCTCGCCTGCTGCTCCTCGGACTCCTCCTCGTCCCGCCCCTACCAGGAAAACAACCGCTTCTACTACTCCAAGCAGGGAGGCGGCAACCCGCCCGCCGCCGCCTCCACCAACCACGCCAAGAGCGCCCACGTCTGAGCCGCTGGGAACTGAACACTTGTATATAGAGACACACACAGACACACACACACTAGCACACACGTTCAATCACAGGGGAGAGGGAGACACATAAACACATGTTCAAGAAAAATACACAAGTCCTTGAACGAGCACACAAACATACACAAAAGAGACTTTCACACACACACAAACACACAGACTGTTTTTCTTGGAGCTCTTCTTTTTTTTTTTTTTCGCCGCCGATGGATTGTCTCGTTTTTAACTAACTTAATAAAATCATGGAAAGGATTTCCACAAAGCATTTTATGTTGATCCAACTTAAAATACTTGAGTTGGATCAACTTAATTTACTCAGGTTGGTTAAACATATTTCCAACTTAACTTTATCGGGTTAAACTAAACTAATTCTACATTAGTAAAAAGAACAACATTTGTCAATTAAGTTGCGCTAGCAGGGAGCTAGCGCTGCTGCTCGCTCCCTGCTAGCTGCTGCTGCTACTGCCCGTGTCCCCGCTGTAGCTAGCTAGCGCTGCTGCTAGCTCCCCGCTCGCTGCTGCTGCTATTGCCCGCGTCCCACCTGTAGCAAGATAGCGCTGCTGCTAGCTACAGGCTAGCTGCTGCTACCGCCGTCGTCCCCGCTGTCGCAAGCTAGCGCTGCTGCTAGCGCTGCTGCTAGCGCTGCTGCTAGCTCACTCCAGTGTCCTCGCTACCCGAGTCAGCCCGCTACTTTTGGTGGTTGTCAGGGAGCTAGCGGGCAGCTAGCAGGGAGCTAGATGAGAACGAGCAGCAGCGCTAGCTGGCTACAGCGAGGCTTGTAACCCGACTTTCAAACTTCCTCCATCTCTCTTGAACCAACTCAAATAAATGAATTTAATCCAGCACAAGTAAATTTGGTTTGAATAAGACTAATAAATGAAGTTAATTACATTGGATCAACATAATGAACTCGTTGCTTGAAGAAAGCAGTTTAATCGTGTGGAAATCCTTTCCGTGGTTGTACTAAGTTAGTTAAAAGCGTCATTTTTCTTGGTGCGTCAGAGGCTTCCGGCCTCCTGGTGTCGGCTCGGCGTGGACCGGCTGCTGCAGAGGCCGTGTGGCCCGATCCTCTATATAACTTCTATTTTTCTATTCAGATGCTCCTACAGATGAAATCTTATGAGTGCATTTGTTGATAAATCTGTTGTTTTAATCGTATAATACGATGATCAGTTGTTTTGATTAGAGCAGGGTGTGACAGTATTATATTTGGATTCATGTTCATTAACATTGTTTATGTACATTGATTTTTTTTTTATTCCTTGACAGTATTTTGTTCAACTCTCTGGTGCATTTGCCTCCTGAGTGATGGACTTGATTAAAAAAACACAGCCAGTTGTTTTTCCCAGCCACTGCAGGATGATGGGAACATAAATTTAACCGATTTAACCAGCAGCAGTGTGTATTGAAGCCCGAGTGTGTGCACTGACTGGGCAAAACATACAAGAGTACACTACCTTAAGCTTTGGTTCACTTCTCATTCGCATCTAAACCCATTTTATGTGACTAACTTTAAGCAGCTTATCCTGTAACTGTGTAATTATACGTTTCCTTTTAAACATCTTAGTTCTTCCTTTACAACAGTTCTGCAGCTAAAAAAATTATGTTTCTACAAGCGTGCACAGAAAAGAAAGCACACAGATTAGCTTGATTTGTATGTTCAATATCTCAAACGGGCTGTGAACACAGATGGAACATTTCCCACTCGGATCCACACAGAAGCGATATTAGTTGGTTATTTATTGTGTTTCACTGATGTTCGCTGTTGTTTGATTTTTCTGTAATAAAGACAAAAGAATGAAAAGCGCCTTCGCCTCCAGCCGATCTCATCCCACGCCTCACTTTCTTTTGCTCCATCTGGATGTGAGGCTTAAGTTTGATAGAGACAGACACACACATTGTGGATCTGTGTGTGTCTGTGTCTGTGTGTGTGGCTTGTCCCCATGTGTGTGTGTGTGAATATGAAGTGGGAAC
>NW_027175832.1:21625043-21652950 GCF_023055335.1 Clinocottus analis | reverse complement strand
CCATAGACCCTAACCCTAACCCTAACCCTAACCCTAACCCTAACCTAACCCTAACCCTAACCCTAACCCTAACCCTAACCCTAACCCTAACCCTAACCCTAACCCTAACCCTAACCCTAACCCTAACCCTAACCCTAACCCTAACCCTAACCCTAACCCTAACCCTAACCCTAACCCTAACCCTAACCCTAACCCTAACCCTAACCCTAACCCTAACCCTAACCCTAACCCTAACCCTAACCCTAACCCTAACCCTAACCCTAACCCTAACCCTAACCCTAACCCTAACCCTAACCCTAACCCTAACCCTAACCCTAACCCTAACCCTAACCCTAACCCTAACCCTAACCCTAACCCTAACCCTAACCCTAACCCTAACCCTAACCCTAACCCTAACCCTAACCCTAACCCTAACCCTAACCCTAACCCTAACCCTAACCCTAACCCTAACCCTAACCCTAACCCTAACCCTAACCCTAACCCTAACCCTAACCCTAACCCTAACCCTAACCCTAACCCTAACCCTAACCCTAACCCTAACCCTAACCCTAACCCTAACCCTAACCCTAACCCTAACCCTAACCCTAACCCTAACCCTAACCCTAACCCTAACCCTAACCCTAACCCTAACCCTAACCCTAACCCTAACCCTAACCCTAACCCTAACCCTAACCCTAACCCTAACCCTAACCCTAACCCTAACCCTAACCCTAACCCTAACCCTAACCCTAACCCTAACCCTAACCCTAACCCTAACCCTAACCCTAACCCTAACCCTAACCCTAACCCTAACCCTAACCCTAACCCTAACCCTAACCCTAACCCTAACCCTAACCCTAACCCTAACCCTAACCCTAACCCTAACCCTAACCCTAACCCTAACCCTAACCCTAACCCTAACCCTAACCCTAACCCTAACCCTAACCCTAACCCTAACCCTAACCCTAACCCTAACCCTAACCCTAACCCTAACCCTAACCCTAACCCTAACCCTAACCCTAACCCTAACCCTAACCCTAACCCTAACCCTAACCCTAACCCTAACCCTAACCCTAACCCTAACCCTAACCCTAACCCTAACCCTAACCCTAACCCTAACCCTAACCCTAACCCTAACCCTAACCCTAACCCTAACCCTAACCCTAACCCTAACCCTAACCCTAACCCTAACCCTAACCCTAACCCTAACCCTAACCCTAACCCTAACCCTAACCCTAACCCTAACCCTAACCCTAACCCTAACCCTAACCCTAACCCTAACCCTAACCCTAACCCTAACCCTAACCCTAACCCTAACCCTAACCCTAACCCTAACCCTAACCCTAACCCTAACCCTAACCCTAACCCTAACCCTAACCCTAACCCTAACCCTAACCCTAACCCTAACCCTAACCCTAACCCTAACCCTAACCCTAACCCTAACCCTAACCCTAACCCTAACCCTAACCCTAACCCTAACCCTAACCCTAACCCTAACCCTAACCCTAACCCTAACCCTAACCCTAACCCTAACCCTAACCCTAACCCTAACCCTAACCCTAACCCTAACCCTAACCCTAACCCTAACCCTAACCCTAACCCTAACCCTAACCCTAACCCTAACCCTAACCCTAACCCTAACCCTAACCCTAACCCTAACCCTAACCCTAACCCTAACCCTAACCCTAACCCTAACCCTAACCCTAACCCTAACCCTAACCCTAACCCTAACCCTAACCCTAACCCTAACCCTAACCCTAACCCTAACCCTAACCCTAACCCTAACCCTAACCCTAACCCTAACCCTAACCCTAACCCTAACCCTAACCCTAACCCTAACCCTAACCCTAACCCTAACCCTAACCCTAACCCTAACCCTAACCCTAACCCTAACCCTAACCCTAACCCTAACCCTAACCCTAACCCTAACCCTAACCCTAACCCTAACCCTAACCCTAACCCTAACCCTAACCCTAACCCTAACCCTAACCCTAACCCTAACCCTAACCCTAACCCTAACCCTAACCCTAACCCTAACCCTAACCCTAACCCTAACCCTAACCCTAACCCTAACCCTAACCCTAACCCTAACCCTAACCCTAACCCTAACCCTAACCCTAACCCTAACCCTAACCCTAACCCTAACCCTAACCCTAACCCTAACCCTAACCCTAACCCTAACCCTAACCCTAACCCTAACCCTAACCCTAACCCTAACCCTAACCCTAACCCTAACCCTAACCCTAACCCTAACCCTAACCCTAACCCTAACCCTAACCCTAACCCTAACCCTAACCCTAACCCTAACCCTAACCCTAACCCTAACCCTAACCCTAACCCTAACCCTAACCCTAACCCTAACCCTAACCCTAACCCTAACCCTAACCCTAACCCTAACCCTAACCCTAACCCTAACCCTAACCCTAACCCTAACCCTAACCCTAACCCTAACCCTAACCCTAACCCTAACCCTAACCCTAACCCTAACCCTAACCCTAACCCTAACCCTAACCCTAACCCTAACCCTAACCCTAACCCTAACCCTAACCCTAACCCTAACCCTAACCCTAACCCTAACCCTAACCCTAACCCTAACCCTAACCCTAACCCTAACCCTAACCCTAACCCTAACCCTAACCCTAACCCTAACCCTAACCCTAACCCTAACCCTAACCCTAACCCTAACCCTAACCCTAACCCTAACCCTAACCCTAACCCTAACCCTAACCCTAACCCTAACCCTAACCCTAACCCTAACCCTAACCCTAACCCTAACCCTAACCCTAACCCTAACCCTAACCCTAACCCTAACCCTAACCCTAACCCTAACCCTAACCCTAACCCTAACCCTAACCCTAACCCTAACCCTAACCCTAACCCTAACCCTAACCCTAACCCTAACCCTAACCCTAACCCTAACCCTAACCCTAACCCTAACCCTAACCCTAACCCTAACCCTAACCCTAACCCTAACCCTAACCCTAACCCTAACCCTAACCCTAACCCTAACCCTAACCCTAACCCTAACCCTAACCCTAACCCTAACCCTAACCCTAACCCTAACCCTAACCCTAACCCTAACCCTAACCCTAACCCTAACCCTAACCCTAACCCTAACCCTAACCCTAACCCTAACCCTAACCCTAACCCTAACCCTAACCCTAACCCTAACCCTAACCCTAACCCTAACCCTAACCCTAACCCTAACCCTAACCCTAACCCTAACCCTAACCCTAACCCTAACCCTAACCCTAACCCTAACCCTAACCCTAACCCTAACCCTAACCCTAACCCTAACCCTAACCCTAACCCTAACCCTAACCCTAACCCTAACCCTAACCCTAACCCTAACCCTAACCCTAACCCTAACCCTAACCCTAACCCTAACCCTAACCCTAACCCTAACCCTAACCCTAACCCTAACCCTAACCCTAACCCTAACCCTAACCCTAACCCTAACCCTAACCCTAACCCTAACCCTAACCCTAACCCTAACCCTAACCCTAACCCTAACCCTAACCCTAACCCTAACCCTAACCCTAACCCTAACCCTAACCCTAACCCTAACCCTAACCCTAACCCTAACCCTAACCCTAACCCTAACCCTAACCCTAACCCTAACCCTAACCCTAACCCTAACCCTAACCCTAACCCTAACCCTAACCCTAACCCTAACCCTAACCCTAACCCTAACCCTAACCCTAACCCTAACCCTAACCCTAACCCTAACCCTAACCCTAACCCTAACCCTAACCCTAACCCTAACCCTAACCCTAACCCTAACCCTAACCCTAACCCTAACCCTAACCCTAACCCTAACCCTAACCCTAACCCTAACCCTAACCCTAACCCTAACCCTAACCCTAACCCTAACCCTAACCCTAACCCTAACCCTAACCCTAACCCTAACCCTAACCCTAACCCTAACCCTAACCCTAACCCTAACCCTAACCCTAACCCTAACCCTAACCCTAACCCTAACCCTAACCCTAACCCTAACCCTAACCCTAACCCTAACCCTAACCCTAACCCTAACCCTAACCCTAACCCTAACCCTAACCCTAACCCTAACCCTAACCCTAACCCTAACCCTAACCCTAACCCTAACCCTAACCCTAACCCTAACCCTAACCCTAACCCTAACCCTAACCCTAACCCTAACCCTAACCCTAACCCTAACCCTAACCCTAACCCTAACCCTAACCCTAACCCTAACCCTAACCCTAACCCTAACCCTAACCCTAACCCTAACCCTAACCCTAACCCTAACCCTAACCCTAACCCTAACCCTAACCCTAACCCTAACCCTAACCCTAACCCTAACCCTAACCCTAACCCTAACCCTAACCCTAACCCTAACCCTAACCCTAACCCTAACCCTAACCCTAACCCTAACCCTAACCCTAACCCTAACCCTAACCCTAACCCTAACCCTAACCCTAACCCTAACCCTAACCCTAACCCTAACCCTAACCCTAACCCTAACCCTAACCCTAACCCTAACCCTAACCCTAACCCTAACCCTAACCCTAACCCTAACCCTAACCCTAACCCTAACCCTAACCCTAACCCTAACCCTAACCCTAACCCTAACCCTAACCCTAACCCTAACCCTAACCCTAACCCTAACCCTAACCCTAACCCTAACCCTAACCCTAACCCTAACCCTAACCCTAACCCTAACCCTAACCCTAACCCTAACCCTAACCCTAACCCTAACCCTAACCCTAACCCTAACCCTAACCCTAACCCTAACCCTAACCCTAACCCTAACCCTAACCCTAACCCTAACCCTAACCCTAACCCTAACCCTAACCCTAACCCTAACCCTAACCCTAACCCTAACCCTAACCCTAACCCTAACCCTAACCCTAACCCTAACCCTAACCCTAACCCTAACCCTAACCCTAACCCTAACCCTAACCCTAACCCTAACCCTAACCCTAACCCTAACCCTAACCCTAACCCTAACCCTAACCCTAACCCTAACCCTAACCCTAACCCTAACCCTAACCCTAACCCTAACCCTAACCCTAACCCTAACCCTAACCCTAACCCTAACCCTAACCCTAACCCTAACCCTAACCCTAACCCTTAACCCTAGGGGGCGGGGCCAGGTCTTTTTAATCAGGAAAAATACTTATCTTTGTAGGATCAGTTCATGTGAGGTCTCGTTGGAAAGGTCTGCTTCTCCCGAAGAGGCCTGTCCAGGCCGCGTGGTTCTACACCCCCCACGGACCGAGCTACACCAGGAAAGGTGCAGCAGGTCAGGTTTCATACCAGAGTAGGGACCGCGGCCATCAGAGAGAGCCAGCGTCCCTAAACCAGCCCCACCAGGCGGTCCAGAGGCCTGCTTGTTCGCAATGCCGGGACATTAAGCGTTGAACACTTGATAACTGAGTGCGCAGCAAAGCTACTTAGCTGTCTGCATTCTTAACTTTCGTCATGGTGCAGGGTTAGGGTTACACCCAGACTGCATGCTGGGAAATGCAAATTTCCCTGGGGCAAACAGCTGTTCGTCCCAGAATGCATTTTGCCACAATTAAACAGGAAACAATGGCGGAGGACAAATCAAAACTCAAACTTCACACTATGAATACTACTGTTGTTGACTCACAAAATACATTTTTGGAATGTAATAAGCAGCAGGGCCCTGCTCTGCAATTACACAGCTTAGGTACACTTGGAAAACACAACGTCTTGTCCTCAGACCAAATGGAGGCGCTGCAGCACAACCTGACCGCTGTGCTCTGCCCAAAAATACTGCGTCACCTTAGCATTAGCATTAACGAGCGACTCCAGCCACGTTCATACTGGCAATAAAAAACAATACTTCAATTCACACAAAAAACACGCCACAACAACAATTTTACAAACAAATAAAGCCAGCTCAACGCTCACGCACCTTTACTAATTATTTACACAAACGTTTACACACACATTTAGACAACTTACCTGCGCAAGCGTCCGCCATTACTCTCACGATTTACCACAATCCTTTGCGTTACATATGAAGCACAGTGACACATTTGGAACGCCAGGTGGCACAATTTTCACATTTCGGCTGGATTTAACCTGCATCTAATTCAACTATGTTACAAACGCAGCATAAAGCTTTGCCGTGATTAAGCTCGGACTTACTCAAATGCCTTCATGATCATCTCCTGCTCCTCTCGGGGAAAACTCACTCCTTACTTTTAATACACAACACAGAGACGGACTTTTTCGGGTTAGCGTATGTCGACAGGTTAAGTCACAGGTTACACACAGACGGAAGCATCCGCTCATCTTTCAAAATAAAACATTTTACAAACAATTACTTGCTTACATTCATTGGCTCTCTCCAGCCCGGTATCGAGGGACACACTGACCGCTACTGCTGGCTGGGACCGCCGCTCTAAAAGACACGCCGGCATAACACACTTTAACACAAAACACACAACTTTAACAAACTAATGGACGCACAGTCCTTAGCAAACACACCGCCGCGATTAGCGCCAACAACAAGCTTGGACCCACAATTCACACACACACACAAGGAAATAAACTGCACACACGAGCTATGAGGCAAAGACACAAAGCGCGGAGCTCCGCAACAGTAGCTTCAGCTTACCCAGTGGACAGCACATCAACCAACACGTCGAGCTTTTACACTGCGGGGCGCTCGTTTCCGGTTGTGTGACAACAAAATTATTCACGCTCACACAAACAAATACACTTCAGTAGCAAAGTCTAGTCTACTCAAGTGATTCGTAACCATAGAGGGACACCAAAAACATTTGCTTTTTCCTTTCTGAGCAGCGAGAGGCAAGGGACTGATTATTAGTTTAACACTCAATTACAAGTTTTATCCAAAAGACGCTCACTTGCAATACAGCTTCACACCACTTGGTGGCGGTGACGCCTCAATTAGTTTAACACTCAATTACAAGCCTTAACCAAAACACGCTCACTTGCAATACAGCTTCACTCCACTTGGTGGCGGTGATGCCTCAATTAGTTTAACACTCAATTACAAGCCTTAACCAAAACACGCTCACTTGCAATACAGCTTCACACCACTTGGTGGCGGTGACGCCTCAATTAGTTTAACACTCAATTACAAGCGTTAACCAAAACACGCTCACTTGCAATACAGCTTCACTCCACTTGGTGGCGGTGATGCCTCAATTAGTTTAACACTCAATTACAAGCCTTAACCAAAACACGCTCACTTGCAATACAGCTTCACACCACTTGGTGGCGGTGACGCCTCAATTAGTTTAACACTCAATTACAAGCGTTAACCAAAACACGCTCACTTGCAATACAGCTTCACACCACTTGGTGGCGGTGACGCCTCAATTAGTTTAACACTCAATTACAAGCGTTAACCAAAACACGCTCACTTGCAATACAGCTTCACTCCACTTGGTGGCGGTGATGCCTCAATTAGTTTAACACTCAATTACAAGCGTTAACCAAAACACGCTCACTTGCAATACAGCTTCACACCACTTGGTGGCGGTGACGCCTCAATTAGTTTAACACTCAATTACAAGCGTTAACCAAAACACGCTCACTTGCAATACAGCTTCACACCACTTGGTGGCGGTGATGCCTCAATTAGTTTAACACTCAATTACAAGCGTTAACCAAAACACGCTCACTTGCAATACAGCTTCACACCACTTGGTGGCGGTGATGCCTCAGTCACTTCTTTAACCTTTGTATGCTGTTCTGCAAACAACATATAGCAAAACGGTACATTTTAAAGCACATGGATTTAGGGAAACTACTCACTGCCTTCAGTGTCTATGACTTGTTTTCATCAAGACCCATTTCATCAAATCCAAAATATTACAGTAAGGTCAACTACTGCTTCATGAGCAAAAACTCACTTTACACATATCTATATAGTATAATACATGCTTAAGTTCAGGAAAAAGTGACACTAGAAGCAAGCAATAATCAAAAGGTCCACACTGACACAAATGCTTTCTCATAAAGGCATAGAAAGACCATAGTCACTACTTTTTATTTATGTTTTCATGATAAAACATGGGACACTCTTCTCTACATGTCAGCTTCAACAAACTCACTTAGTCAAGTGTTTGCCACACAAGGGTTCAGGTAGATTGCTTGGAGGTTGCCACGGGCCACTCTGGGCCCGCGGAGTCATGAGGGGTTGGGTGTCTTGCTCAAGGACACTTCGGCTTGTGAGCTGCGGGTGGACTGGGGATCGAGCCAGGTGCCTCGTGGTATCCAGACAGCCGCTCATCCTCCTGCGCCACAGCCGCCCCTTCAAAGAAACAGAGGCTGTAAATAACATTTACATTGTCTTTTGAGACGACTTTGCTCCAAACCTGTACAGTAATACATCAAGGCCATGAGCATAGCAGGCAGCGCCCTGAACTACAAGTCATTTTAATTTACACTTTTAAGGATCTATTTTTAGAGCTATTTGAATATTGGAAAATTGTGAAAATCGGAATATCATGATTTCATTTCAGCTGACTTTGAATTCAATTCTCTATCTATCTATCTATCCATCCATCCATCCATCCATCCATCTATCTATCTACACCTGGGGGGGGTCAAGTGAAGGGGTCACATGCTGCCCATCTTAATCTCAAATGTGCCGGACCAGTAAAATCACAGCATAATAACACATAAATAACGTCAATATTTCTCTGTTTAAATCATTGGTGAACGTTTTTGGATGATAAACTCTGTTTTAAGGTCTTTTAACAATTAACTAGAAACATAAAGACCAAACATTCAGACATCAGCTCTCTGTTTATCTGCCTGCTCTCCTCCGCAGATTTCCTCGCTTTGTGATGCGTTTTGATCCATTTTTAACGATTTTCAATCAAATAATATTTGAGCTTCACCAACAGAGACTGTAGCACAATGGTTTGCATGACTGTTTTACAAGCAGGAGGTCAGAGGTTCAATTCCCAGCCCTGAAACTTTTGTTCTAAAAAAGAAAATGTATTTTTTAATTTTTCTTCTGTTGGACTGGACATCCTGCCGGATCCGGCCCGCGGGCCGCGTGTTTGACACCGCTGATCTACTGTATCAAGATTACCGTAGAATTTACAGTAACCTGCTGGCAGCAATTAGCAGGTAAGTAGCTGTAGTATGTTTCACAGTATTCATACTGTGAAACAAATCACAGTACCTCGAGAATACTGTAGTCATGTTACAGTAGTAATCAGTCAGTACTGTGGTTGTTTTTACCGTAGTAATCAAAATACTGTACTTGTGATCACAGAAAGAGGGAACTGTATTGTTTTTAACAGCAAATCCTGGCCTGCTGTAAAATTCATCCCTGTATTCATTTTAATACAGTAAATAAATAACAGTCAAATAATTACACACGTTAAATAAAGACACTGAATTCTTTCAACAAAATTTAAATTTATTATAGATGGATGGATGGATGCAAACAGTTGCCTTTTATATTGGCACTGATTAGGGGAGGAGCCCAAAGGTTGGTTCAAAAACCCTTTCTTTAGGGAGCGTTGCCCACTGCATATATATATATATATATATATATATATATATATATATATATATATATATATATATATATATATATATATATATATAACCCTAATACATAACCCTCCCAATGTGGTTTTCTTCCCCAATCCTAATTCCCAAGAAAACCTTTACATTTTTATCATATGAAGTCTTATTTATTGATCATGACATGAATATTTATGGATGTACATCACAAAAAGGTCTAAATTAAGGTCAAACTTTAATATCAAAGGAAGTGATATCATATGTGTTCATCTAAACAAATGCAGGAATTTGGAGACCTGAAATATATCAACAACATAGATTGCATATTGCATTTATAAATAGCTTACCTGTGATCATACACTTATAGCCTTCTGTTTGGCTCTGTTTCTTGCAAATACAATTTTAATAAGACATGTGACTTATACAGCTAAACATTAATATTTGTAATTGTGGGAAGATTCTTTTTTATTATACTTTGATAAAAGATTTGAGATGTTCATGCTGAATGAGCACTGCTTCCTTCATCAATGCTCAGATGATACACGTCTCTTTCTTTTGTCAAGAACAAAGCAACACTTGTCACTGACTCATCAACACAAACGCTCAACTATGACATAATAGAAATACACTACAGTTATGACGACTCTGAAAATAACAACAAACTCTAGAGGTTCATGTTACACTCGAGAACATTTAGAAAGACCACAGCACTACTGATTCTTGAATAGCAGAGCAACATAGGAACTACAACACACGTGGTGCAAAGAAGGTATAGTAGATGTATTTTTCTTCAAAAACAATAGCTGTTTGTTTGTATGAACATGTAGAGATTGCAACATTCCCAATGCATCGATATATTCTTTTTTTTCTTTCAAAAGCAACAAAATTACATTTCAATTCAGAGGGCAGACCGTACTATCACATCATGCTTAGTACTTTTCAGTTACACTGGGAATAGTTTCAAACCACTGTGTTGTCCAGCAGACCGCTGCAGCAGGTTCGAGGTGTTCCAGGTCGGCTGCACGCTGACTGCACGTCTCAAGCTTCTGCTGACCTCCACCGGCCGAAGAGACTTCTTACTCCAAACGCTGTGTAAAGTTGTCTGGGAAAAGTCCTTTGTGAGCACCAACGCCGAGTGTGAGCCACTCACTTTCCTTGATTCCTGTGAGCCAGCCAGCATCCTGCAACAACAACAACAACAACGACAACGACAACAGGACGCAGCGTGATTTACTGTTGACTTGAGGCTCATTCCTTCCTTACTGACACCACTTCTCACCTGATCCTCGACTGAAGCAGTGGGAACCACCAACACCACGTCGCCTCTGTTCAGTTCCAGCTCATCTGAATTTGCAGCCTCAAAGTCGTGCATCGTCTCCACCTGCAGGAAGAAAAGCATCATCACCCCGTCTGCGGTCAGCAGGTCCAGTAGAGAAACGACCTGGACTTCAGCGTGAGCGGCTGGTATCGGGAGGACGACCCACCTTGTAAAGGAAGTCATCGGGGAGTCCGGACACTCCACCAGACGGACTCATGTGTCGGACCGGCTGGCTCTCAGCTGCTACACCGTTGTTACTGGTGGCAGTGGGAGAGATGATGTCGGCATCACGGTCGTCATCTCCTTCGTTACTGGAGGCCGGCTCTATGACCACGGAGGGGATGGGCATCTTTTCCTGAAGATGACGAAAAACATTTAGTCTCACGTTAATAACTATTCACTTTATCTAAGTTATAATAATAAATACTAGAGCTGGGCAAAGTTGAAACAATTTAACTGATTAAATTCAACAATGAAGAAAAAATAGTGTATTGGAGCTTTTATTTTAAAGCAATGTTATCAGAACAATATAACAGCACTCTGGAGCAACACTGATATGTGAAGGACCTGATCTGAAAACGTTATCGTCTGTAGGTAGCTCCAAAGAGAACTAACATCAGGATCAGCGGCGACTTTGTGCGTGTGCGACTAATGTTCAGTCTGCACTGTGAGCTGCAGCGAGTCCTGAGAGACTGACTGTGTTTCCCTTTGTGAGGCGGAGCGGCTCGTGGCAGCACGGCTGCTCTGAGGACACAAACTACACAACAACTACACAAAAAGATTTTCACGTCAGGCTCGAGTCTAAAAGTCCTCAACGAGCCTGTTGGTGAGGCTACGGAAGCACACGCACTACATAGACCACTTCAAAGTACAAGCACGTACATACACCCCTTCAAAGTAAAAGCGCATACATAAATCATTTCAAAGTAAAAGCAGTGTTGAATTGCATTTATGGCGTTTATCTTATTTATTTATTTTCATGTTTGATTGACCTCACGCGGGCCAGACTGGGAGAGCCGTCAGACGCCAGGTCTGAACTACGTCTGGAGAGATTTAAAGTGCAGCACCTGTGTGGCCCACTGAAGTGATAAACCCCTCCCACTGAAGTGATAAACCCCTCCCACTGAAGTGATAAACCCCTCCCACTGAAGTGATAAACCCCTCCCACTGCAAAAATAAAATGCAGTTAACGCACAGTTAAATAATTGTCGGCGTTATTGGATTGCTGCGTTAACTTATTTTTAACATGCCCAGGTCTAATAAATACATAAAGAAGCACAAGTAAATATGTAATACTTAGATTACATCTAAATGAAATATATATTGTATTTCCACATGTTACTGACCCTACTTTAAGATTCAATGAAACGCGGGCTAGGGTTGTGGTGATTGAAGAGTCCATTTATGGTTATGTTAACTCAGTGGTTCTCAAACTTGTTCTGTCACGCTCCACTCTGGAGGAAGCAAAATGTTCGAGCCCCACCGCCCCAACAACATGGGAACAAAATGATCCAACTTTTTGAGACTCCTCCCTCTGTGCTTTATTAATTAATAGATTAAAGAAAATGAAAATCCCTTTCAAGTAAACCAGATCGCTCCGTCTGACAAGAACTAATAACATGTGCAATCACTTTGTGAAAACAATGCAAATAAAAAACAGACTCTGCATCTCCCTCTGCGCCCCACCTGTAATACCTTCGCGCCCCACGAGAGGGTCGCGCCCCAGTTTGAGAACTACTGTTAAAAATCACAGGATCCCAATCTGGATCCTTTTTGTATTTTTTGCAAAAGAAAGTATATTGATGTTGTACACCAAATTAAACACCAAAGCCTTTGCTACAAGAATCTGTCTGCCATTTAAAAAAAATTCAAACAGAAAGAAAGATAATCATAAAAGTATAAAACAAAAAAAAATTAAAAATCAGCCCAAAGTCAGCATGTTTCCAGAACCAGCAGCCTTTAGCTCGGTGCTGTCAGAACCGTCCTGGTGTCCAGAAGCAGGACGGTTCCACTCAGAGTCCAGACCTTCAACATCCTTCCAGCTCAAAGAACCAGAGAGATGAGCCAAAGAGCACAGAAACATGAACCGCTTCATTTGCAGTATTTGCTGTAAAATCAGCAAATACTGCTTACCTTTGTTTTACAGTTTGATAATTCTTAATTTGTGTGCTTGTTTTATTTTAAAGGGAAATATAGGTTTCTTTATGAATTAAAAAAATTTTTTTTTAATCTGAATTTTTGTATTTTTTCAGAGGGTTAGGGCAGAGACACCGCCATTTTAGTTTGTATGTCATTTTCAAGCAGAACCCTAAAAAGAGGCTCGCTGTTTAAAAGAGTAATGCTTTCAAACTCTGGGTTTTAAATTCTCTGTTAGGGCGGCTGTCGCTCAGGGGAATGAGTCGTCGTCCCGTTACCACAAGGTGGTTCCATCCCAGTCCATAGTTCCAGTGTCCCTGAGCAAGACACTGAAGCGCTCGCTGCTCCTTAACCAAGCATGGGTCAAATGCAGAGAAGAATTTCCCAGAGAATAAAGAATCATTTCTTAATTTCTTATTACTTAAATCATTTGTAAGTAATGAAGGTTTTCACCTTCCAATTGTCTTTTAAATCGAGTCATGTATCGTCTTAATATGACATAAAACTTGTACATCTGGTATTGTATAGTTCTGTTTAAATGCAACATTTTAAGGAAAAACAAATGATGAAGGATGATTCCTCTAAAGTTGAACATTCAGGTTTTGAACAAAATTGATTATTAACTTGTATTGATGACTGGTCATAATGAGTGATATTTACCGACGGAGCTGCTTCAGCTGGAGATGTTTTGGCTTCGTCGGCAGGAGCGATCTGCTTTGTGCAAACACAAGTTTATTTTTGTAGGATCACACAATTCAGGCAAAGAAAGTGTACTTTAACCCTAACCCTTAAAATAATTCCCACAAATCTCAGGGTTAGAATGAATATTGTAGCACAAGAGCTTTTAATTTTAGGGTTTGTTATGAACATTTAAGCTCAACAGTTCCCATAAAATCCAGTTCAGTGTTAAGCAGCTGTGACATCCAGGATCTTGAAGTTGTCTTTAATCTCTTTTCCTCCAGGACTTGTTGAGGACAGCAATGTGGGCATCAGCTGTTCAGTAGTTGAAGGGTGAGAGAGGCAGTCTTATTTTTTGCTGACCGCTATTGGTCCTTATCTCACACCATTTGATTTGATTGTCTTTGTACACCGTTGAGAAAGTATCTTGAATGTTTTGAATTGTGTTATCCAGCTCAAGGGTTCGTGCGTTTCCTGCAAATAAAACTACAAAACTCAGCGACTGGATCTTTGAATCATTGTCGGCCAGCCTCTCCATGACTTCTATTAAGTTGCCAATAGTCACCTAGAGCAACAATATTCCATTACTTATACATGTTAGATCATTTATAATAATGTGCATCTAAAGTGAAATTATCTTTAAGCGTGAAACTACAAATTCAAACTAAATTAATTAAATATTTGTGTATATCAAGACTTCCCTCAGTTATCGCTGTTTTATATTTAAACGGTCAAAGTTGCCGATAAAACAATCAACCCTTTACTGTCTGTGTCATACTTTAAACACTTTTTAATTGCACAATATCTTTACTTTATCCTGGTTAGGGTTAGGGTTAGTACAGTAATCCTAATTCTTTAATGCTGATTATCAAATTCATCAGAAAATATGTGTGATGTTATGTCTTGTGTTGCAGTCATTCTGACAGAGCTATTGCCCGCAGATACTGAAAAATACATTTACCACAGAACGATATTATGCACAATACAACCCTTTACATGGGGAAGGAAGATGAGGAGATCTGAGCTTCCCCCTGTCCTAAACTTGGTTTGGTTACTTCATTAGTACCCGTAGGAAGTGTAGTCTGACTCTATGATTGCAACGCACCCAGTGGACCCTGTTCCCGCTCAACACCCACTGCTGCAATCATTATTATTAGTCTCTCTCATGATGATCTCTATATTTTATAATAAACACTTTTACTCACATCAGGCTTGTTTTCCTTCAGGCTGCCAGAACTTTCTACTGCTTCTTCCTCACTAGCAGCAGAAGCTGCACGTTCCTCCACCTCTCTTTCAGTTTCCCCTGCTGGAGGCTCCTCGCCAGCGGGCGGTGTTGGAGGCTCCTCGCCAGCGGGCGGTGTTGGAGGCTCCTCGCCAGCGGGCGGTGTTGGAGGCTCCTCGCCAGCGGGCGGTGTTGGAGGCTCCTCGCCAGCGGGCGGTGTTGGAGGCTCCTCGCCAGCGGGCGGTGTTGGAGGCTCCTCGCCAGCGGGCGGTGTTGGAGGCTCCTCGCCAGCTGGGGGAGATGAAGGGTTGTCTTGTTCCTCAGTAGCTTTGGTCACAGATGCTTCTGAAGCATCAGTTGAGTCTGCGGGACCTTCATTCTTTTGTAAAGAAAGAAGATGGTCAACCAAAAAATTGTTGCTGCAGTCTCTTTGCATGAAATTTAATGTCATGCTCAGAATTCCACATGTCTGAATGGACCAATCATTACTAATTATCTCTGATTGTGTTGTTCAGCTCAACAAGGGTGACCAGATTTGAGTTTGTAAAAAAGAGAACACTTCGTCGCAACTACAGGCCATGAGGTGAACCCCATTATCGTTTGATCCCGCTCCACATCTACGTGGATCTACGCGATCTTTAGCTCATAAAAAAGAACGAGTCGTGTTGAGCTATGAAAAAAAGTTTGTAGCAGAAATTCCAGTAGATTATTGACGCGGTGATGTTTCATGCAGAAGTAGTTTCTTCAGAGGTAACAGGATGTTGGTCTGCAGTGGAGGTGACGAGGTGTCAGTGTTGCAGACTGCTGATGGAGAAGTATCGTACAAAGGCTCAACATGGTTGTGTTGGAGGATAATTATCCTGCATCTGGCAACCCTGAGATCAGTCCACCAATGACAGCTCTCTCTACGTCAGAGCTAGAAGATGAACGTAAGATACCGTTTCACAACGTGTAAGAGCGTAATAACTAGTTAGTGAAAGAATCCGAGAAACACAAATATGACACGAGGCAAAATCCCGGACGTTTGGGAATCCCTGCTGGACGCATTTTTTAGGTCTCGAAAAGAGAACGTCTGGTTACCCTCGCTCAACCTGCATGAAACTTTATAGTACCACCCACACCGTACATAACACCTTTCATTTGCAAACCTGCAAATTAAAGCAAACATCGTGAAAGCTTGAAAGTACATGGCGTTCTGAATTAGCCCCTCTCTACTAGATATTATAGAAGAAGGCAGGTTTTGTGATATGCTTGACGTGGCGTTCATAGGAGAGGGTTCACAGACGTGTGTGGAGGCAGGAACTTCTGTTGCACCACAACAGAAGTTGTGGTGCAATTTGTTTAGTGATTTGGGGTCAATGATGAGGATTTCAGATTTGGCGCTTTTGAGTTTGATGGAGGGGGCTGAAGGACTGGGGCTGTGTTGGATTTGGATTTATTGATGATGATGAATTGCTAGCCGTCAGAGAGGTATGACTTGAACAAGGAGACGGCTGTGCCAGTAATGTGGAGGGAGGATTCAAGACAGAAGCGGAGGAGGGAGTGGTTGATGGTGAAGAGGACGGAGTGGTTGATGGTGAAGAGGACGGAGTGGTTGATGGTGAAGAGGACGGAGTGGTTGATGGTGAAGAGGACGGAGTGGTTGATGGTGAAGAGGACGGAGTGGTTGATGGTGAAGAGGACGGAGTGGTTGATGGTGAAGAGGACGGAGTGGTTGATGGTGAAGAGGAGGGAGTGGTTGATGGTGAAGAGGACGGAGTGGTTGATGGTGAAGAGGACGGAGTGGTTGATGGTGAAGAGGACGGAGTGGTTGATGGTGAAGAGGACGGAGTGGTTGATGGTGAAGAGGACGGAGTGGTTGATGGTGAAGAGGACGGAGTGGTTGATGGTGAAGAGGAGGGAGTGGTTGATGGTGAAGAGGACGGAGTGGTTGATGGTGAAGAGGACGGAGTGGTTGATGGTGAAGAGGACGGAGTGGTTGATGGTGAAGAGGACGGAGTGGTTGATGGTGAAGAGGACGGAGTGGTTGATGGTGAAGAGGACGGAGTGGTTGATGGTGAAGAGGACGGAGTGGTTGATGGACTGAGGTCCAGTAGGATGAGGATGTTGAGAGAGTGGTAGGCCGGTCCAGAAGCACTAGACTTAAACGATCAGTGGCGCCACTGTGGCTCAGTGGTTAGTCTTTCAATCAGAGGATTGGTGGTTCAAGCCCCGGCTCTGCTAGTTCTTGTTGATGTGTCCTTGAGCTAGATACTTAGCCCCGAAGTACAAGACATCTATTGTACTTCTGTAGATCCTGATAGAAGGTTCCTCTGATGCTCTCCCTGAGATTCCTGCCCTTTTTCTCACCTTAAAGGTTTTTTGGGGGGGAGTTGGTCCTGTTTTCATATGAGGGTCAAAGGTCAGATAAGGTTGTATGTGTACAAAAGATTGTAAAACCTTCTGAGGAAAGTTTGGGATTTTGGGCTGTACAAACAAATTTAACTGAACACATAGTTTCTCTGTACCAGACCAGGTAACAACACATTTAAATGTCAACAGAAATGTCGAGAGGTGATATCATCACAAGCTTACTATTTATAAATAATGCAAAACCTGAATGTAAATCTTTTTTTATTACATACCAGCTTTGCCTGTCACAATTTGTGTAATCAACTGTGCACATAGCCGTCTCGGTATGGTATTATGGCCAATACATGGTATATCAGATTGATGCACATAATACTGAATCAAACTTCGCAAGTGAGAGTTCTGTCCACAATATTGATTATACCAATCAGATTATATTTTTGAGGCTATAAATCACTATGGATCAAACGGTAAGAAAACACACATTTAGTACAAATGCAGACACGACATATGTCTATTGAAAAAGAAAAAAAATTAAAGGATAGAACCGCTGAACATAAGAGTACATAAAATAAATGAATACAATATTCCAAGTCACAAGATGTACTTGAATTTCAAACTCACCATCTTATCAAAATCAGCAAAGAATGATGGGGCAGTAGCATCCTTCAGGGAGCATGTGTTAAACGTAGAGAAGAAGAAGAGTCACAACTGACAATCTGGAATTACATGATTATTTTGCATTTAGAAAAGAGAATAGTCATTAGTAAATATGAAGGTACAGGATGTACAAGGAATAAGACTTCTGAGGGTCTGATGATGTATGCATGCAGTTAGGGTCAATGTCCACATTAAAGCAACCAACAACAGCAGCGACCTCTGACCTCTGCAGCAACCTCTTTGTTGGACTCAAAGAGGAAATAGATAAGTTTAGTAGTTCGACCAG
The DNA here is from genome assembly GCF_023055335.1 of Clinocottus analis. Taxonomy (NCBI): domain Eukaryota; kingdom Metazoa; phylum Chordata; class Actinopteri; order Perciformes; family Cottidae; genus Clinocottus; species Clinocottus analis. Next base: position 21,634,809 of record NW_027175832.1, on the reverse strand, counting down.
GCCACTGACAGTTAGCGAACATCTGACCAATTTAAACTTACAGCTGAAAGGCTGAATGGTAAAAGCAAAAATGACAACAAAGTAATAAAGGAAGTCGCTGAGGTCTAACGCTGAACAAGCTGCAACTAAAATATGCGATGAATGCTGTAATCATAACAGTTGAAGGAATCTCTACAAACTGCTCATTTCCATATTTCGTCTCGACAATGGGTGCAAATTTAAGTGTAGTTTGAAAAATTACCTGTAGAATTCCATTTAATGCATTGTTCACCTAAATTGAATTGCAAAGACACAAATTAGTGTTTGAAACTTCCGGGTGTAAAACAAGTCTTGAGATGAGCTGTTACGATGGACTCAACGTGAGAATGAAAGTATGGAATGAACAATGAACAAGCAGACAAAGCAGGCAAGAGGAGAAGTGGGAGGAGCTCAGGCTAGGATCCAGGTTTCAGGACTACTACTTTCACTTCAGTTCTCAAACTGTGGGAGGGTAGAAGACGGAAAATGGGATTTCATTTTTTCTATTCTACCCTATACTAACAACTACCACAATGAAGACGGGAGGAAGTCAAGTACCTCTTCCTTTTCTGTATCTAGCTCTTGGTACAACTTCCCAAATCTCCGGTTTGCAGACTCATCTTCGGACATGTCTGAATTTTCTGGTTCTTTGTGAATTCTGGTAACGATTATATCTTTGATTCCTTCTGCTGTCCCAGAGACAGCAGCAGAATTAAAGTTTTGTTGAGTGACAGAGGAGTCGAAGTCACTGTTGTGACTAACTTCCTGCCAGGACATGGTGTTGGAGACCGGACCCTCAGTCGCTGAAGAGGCTGCTGGGAAGGTGTTGGTAAAAGGGTCTGTATCCCACCCACCTCTTCCATCCCCAGTGGAGACAAGTTCACTTTCACCTGAGGTTGCAGCAAATTCAAAACCAACCCCTTTGTCTCCAGACTGTGTCTGACGAAAGGGATCTGAATCAAACGCACCTCCTCCCTGTGTTTCAGCAAAAGGATCTGAATCAAACGCACCTCCTCCCTGTGTTTCAGCAAAAGGATCTGAATCAAACGCACCTCCTCCTTGTGTTTCAGCAAAAGGATCTGAATCAAACGCACCTCCTCCCTGTGTTTCAGCAAAAGGATCTGAATCAAACGCACCTCCTCCCTGTGTTTCAGCAAAAGGATCTGAATCAAACGCACCTCCTCCTTGTGTTTCAGCAAAAGGATCTGAATCAAACGCACCTCCTCCCTGTGTTTCAGCAAAAGGATCTGAATCAAACGCACCTCCTCCCTGTGTTTCAGCAAAAGGATCTGAATCAAACGCACCTCCTCCCTGTGTTTCAGCAAAAGGATCTGAATCAAACGCACCTCCTCCCTGTGTTTCAGCAAAAGGATCTGAATCAAACGCACCTCCTCCCTGTGTTTCAGCAAAAGGATCTGAATCAAACGCACCTCTCTGCGTTTCAGGTAAGGGAACAGAATCAAACGCACCTCCTCCCTGTGTTTCAGCGAAAGGATCTGAATCAAACGCACCTCCTCCCTGTGTTTCAGCGAAAGGATCTGAATCAAACGCACCTCCTCCCTGTGTTTCAGCGAAAGGATCTGAATCAAACGCACCTCTCTGCGTTTCAGGTAAGGGAACAGAATCAAACGCACCTCCTCCCTGTGTTTCAGCAAAAGGATCTCTGTAAACTGATTTGAGATCATATTCTTTTCCTGTCATCTCTTCCTCTGCTGAAGAGTTTCTGTCAGCTGCATTACTCTCTGGGGAAGCCTGTTCTACTGTTTGAGACCAATCTTTTGCTACACCATCATATCCACATCCCAACCCCTGTGAGACGTTCACTGAGGGACAATCTTCATACGAAAGTTCATCATCTGCACTTGCCCAACCTCCCCCTTGACCTGCATCTCCCCACTCCTCAGCGGTCTCATATTCAGACCCGTCTGGAGACCTGGACCACTTGTCCCCTCTGTCCTCTGTACTGTCCTCAATCTCTTCACCATACTCATTAGTGAATATCAGTCCTGGGGTGGACTTCCTGCGATCCTCCTGCCCTGCATCTGCCACCGAGTCTGAAAGCCCTGTCTCAACTTCATCACCTCTAACTGCAGAGGAGTGAATGTTGGAGTTAGTTTGAGAATTCCAGCTGCTAACCTCATCTTCAGATGCTGTGGCTACCTCACTGTCCTGAGGAGGTGTAGCTGTGTCTGCACCTGGCTGCCAGCCGTCTGTCTGGGGCAAGTCCTGAGCCCCACCCTGTGCCCCACCCTGTGCCCCCTCTGGCCCTAGAGCAGGGGCCTCAACTCCTGGAGCAGCATCTTCATTTGCTGACAATGAACCAAAGTCAGCGGACCAGTCGGCGACGAAGCCGGTGTCTGCGGCCTCCTTGGGAAAGTAGGGATTGTAGTGTTAAAGTTTGACCCTTCTGCTTTAAACCTACAGTTCTGAGTCAAACTGGAGAGCCAGTGCATGCAAATACAGTTTGTGTTGTTTAAGACCAAGACAAGAATGGTGTGAGAATCCAGAGACAGATTGCACATAGACAGACGGACCTCAGTAGTATTACAACAAATATACAGGACTCAGTTTTCTGCTTCATAAACCTGCAGTTCCTGACTGCCTTCAGTAGAACCCTTTCATTCCTGATGTTAAACAAAGTAAACATTTGACTTTACTGATGTTCTGCAGATTGAATATCATCAGCATGAGGCATTGACTCTTTGTCAGTGATTTACTGTGTTTTAGTGATGATGATAAAAACAGGTGTGTAACTGTCTGTACTTACAGGTTGAGCTGTTTGGGTGTTTGCCTAAAAAAAAGAATGAAAAAAAAGTATTACTATTTTTAGAAGTTACGACACCAATTTCACTTTTTCATTCATACCCTAATCTCCAAATATATCTAACTATTAAAATAATTGTATCATAATTGAAAAGATGAAGTAATGTGCAGTGTAAAATCATATCTTTCAACAACTAGAACTAAGACCGAAGACTTCACTTACCGACCACATATCCCAAGGCACAGCTGTCTGAAAGAGGCAGAGTACATGTTCATGTGGCCCAGACTATAAACACTTTAAGAAGATATATATAGACATATTTTTACCAACTCGGATTGACTTTGAATGATCAACTGGTGGTTCTGGCATTGCTTTGTCCAGTCAAACATACATTTAAGTCTTCTTGGGGACAGTCTGATTCAAACTGTTGCAAGTGAAATGTGAATGTTTTATATCCTGCTGTTTAAAGAGAACCTGTGGTATCGGAGAAACACTTTCGTCTGGCTGAAAAGCATCAAAGTCCATGTCGAGAAGAGATTCTCCTGGTCTTTCATTGGGCTGTGGGCAACAACACAAAAAGAAATAAGCACATGTATACAACACACAACGCACAGATTAGCTGCATAGGTTTGTTTTAGGAAGAGGACCTGCGATGGTGAAGGTGCTGGTAAAAAATCTCCTCCAAACAGGTCGATGATCTGCTCTTCTGCCACCTCTTTAGTCGGTGTGGCTTTTGGTGGCGGCGGCACCGGCGGGCCCTTTTTAAGCTGCCAAAGAAAAGATGAGAGGTTATCAAATCAGATAGTAGATTGAATCAAGCTGTATTTCTCTACTCCTCAGAATGTCTTTCATGACACTCTAAATTGAAATCATAGAGCATTGATGGATTCTGCAGATGTTACTTCTGGACGACATCACCTCTATCACACTTCTGTCCATCCTGGGAGGCGGAGCCCTCTGTTGCTCTCCCTACGGTTTCTCATTCTTTTCCCTTAAAGGTTAGTTTTGGATGTGGGGGTCTGGGATGTCGTATGTTGGATTAATTTAAAGTCCTGTGAGGCTAATTTGAGATTTGGGACAGTAATTTAATTTAATTAAATGACAGCAATTCCATATTCTCTCCAGTTGATTAAAAACGATGCAGCTCGTGTGCTAACAAAGATTAGGAAGAGAGATCACATTACTCCTGTATTAGCTGCTCAGCACGGGCTTCCTGTAAGCTCAAGAATCACAATTTAAATTCTTTCTCCTCACCTACAAAGCCTTAACTGGTGACGCACCGTCATATTTTAAGGAGATCATAGTACCATGTTATCCCACTAGAGAGATCATAGTACTGTATTATCCCACTAGAGAAATCATAGTACCATATTACCCCACTAGAGAGATCATAGTACCATATTACCCCACTAGAGAGATCATAGTACCATATTACCCCACTAGAGAGATCATAGTACCATATTACCCCACTAGAGAGATTATAGTACCATATTACCCCACTAGAGAGATCATAGTACCATATTACCCCACTAGAGAGATCATAGTACCATATTACCCCACTAGAGAGATTATAGTACCATATTACCCCACTAGAGAGATCATAGTACCATATTACCCCACTAGAGAGATCATAGTACCATGTTACCCCACTAGAGAGATTATAGTACCATATTACCCCACTAGAGAGATCATAGTACCATATTACCCCACTAGAGACATCATAGTACTATATTACCCCACTAGAGAGATCATAGTACTATATTACCCCACTAGAGAGATCATAGTACTATATTACCCCACTAGAGAGATTATAGTACTATATTACCCCACTAGAGAGATCATAGTACTATATTACCCCACTAGAGAGATCATAGTACCATATTACCCCACTAGAGAGATCATAGTACTATATTACCCCACTAGAGAGATCATAGTACCATGTTACCCCACTAGAGAGATTATAGTACCATATTACCCCACTAGAGAGATCATAGTACCATATTACCCCACTAGAGACATCATAGTACTATATTACCCCACTAGAGAGATCATAGTACTATATTACCCCACTAGAGAGATCATAGTACTATATTACCCCACTAGAGAGATTATAGTACCATATTACCCCACTAGAGAGATCATAGTACTATATTACCCCACTAGAGAGATCATAGTACTATATTACCCCACTAGAGAGATCATAGTACTATATTACCCCACTAGAGAGATCATAGTACCATATTACCCCACTAGAGAGATCATAGTACCATATTACCCCACTAGAGAGATCATAGTACCATGTTACCCCACTAGAGAGATTATAGTACCATATTACCCCACTAGAGAGATCATAGTACCATATTACCCCACTAGAGAGATAACAGTACTATATTACCCCACTAGAGAGATCATAGTACTATATTACCCCACTAGAGAGATCATAGTACCATGTTACCCCACTAGAGAGATCATAGTACTATATTACCCCACTAGAGAGATCATAGTACTATATTACCCCACTAGAGAGATCATAGTACTATATTACCCCACTAGAGAGATCATAGTACTATATTACCCCACTAGAGAGATCATAGTACCATATTACCCCACTAGAGAGATCATAGTACCATATTACCCCACTAGAGAGATCATAGTACCATATTACCCCACTAGAGAGATTATAGTACCATATTACCCCACTAGAGAGATCATAGTACCATATTACCCCACTAGAGAGATAACAGTACTATATTACCCCACTAGAGAGATCATAGTACCATATTACCCCACTAGAGAGATCATAGTACTATATTACCCCACTAGAGAGATCATAGTACCATATTACCCCACTAGAGAGATCATAGTACTATATTACCCCACTAGAGAGATCATAGTACCATGTTACCCCACTAGAGAGTATATAGTACTATATTACCCCACTAGAGAGATCATAGTACCATGTTACCCCACTAGAGAGATCATAGTACTATATTACCCCACTAGAGAGATCATAGTACTATATTACCCCACTAGAGAGATCATAGTACTATATTACCCCACTAGAGAGATCATAGTACCATATTACCCCACTAGAGAGATCATAGTACTATATTACCCCACTAGAGAGATCATAGTACCATGTTACCCCACTAGAGAGTATATAGTACTATATTACCCCACTAGAGAGATCATAGTACCATGTTACCCCACTAGAGAGATCATAGTACTATATTACCCCACTAGAGAGATCATAGTACCATGTTACCCCACTAGAGAGATCATAGTACCATGTTACCCCACTAGAGAGATCATAGTACCATGTTACCCCACTAGAGAGATCATAGTACTATATTACCCCACTAGAGAGATCATAGTACCATGTTACCCCACTAGAGAGATCATAGTACCATATTACCCCACTAGAGAGATCATAGTACCATATTACCCCACTAGAGAGATAACAGTACTATATTACCCCACTAGAGAGATCATAGTACCATATTACCCCACTAGAGAGATCATAGTACTATATTACCCCACTAGAGAGATCATAGTACCATATTACCCCACTAGAGAGATCATAGTACTATATTACCCCACTAGAGAGATCATAGTACCATGTTACCCCACTAGAGAGTATATAGTACTATATTACCCCACTAGAGAGATCATAGTACCATGTTACCCCACTAGAGAGATCATAGTACTATATTACCCCACTAGAGAGATCATAGTACTATATTACCCCACTAGAGAGATCATAGTACTATATTACCCCACTAGAGAGATCATAGTACCATATTACCCCACTAGAGAGATCATAGTACTATATTACCCCACTAGAGAGATCATAGTACCATGTTACCCCACTAGAGAGTATATAGTACTATATTACCCCACTAGAGAGATCATAGTACCATGTTACCCCACTAGAGAGATCATAGTACCATGTTACCCCACTAGAGAGATCATAGTACTATATTACCCCACTAGAGAGATCATAGTACCATATTACCCCACTAGAGAGATCATAGTACTATATTACCCCACTAGAGAGATCATAGTACCATGTTACCCCACTAGAGAGTATATAGTACTATATTACCCCACTAGAGAGATCATAGTACCATGTTACCCCACTAGAGAGATCATAGTACTATATTACCCCACTAGAGAGATCATAGTACCATGTTACCCCACTAGAGAGATCATAGTACCATGTTACCCCACTAGAGAGATCATAGTACCATGTTACCCCACTAGAGAGATCATAGTACTATATTACCCCACTAGAGAGATCATAGTACCATGTTACCCCACTAGAGAGATCATAGTACTATATTACCCCACTAGAGAGATCATAGTACTATATTACCCCACTAGAGAGATCATAGTACTATATTACCCCACTAGAGAGATCATAGTACCATGTTACCCCACTAGAGAGATCATAGTACTATATTACCCCACTAGAGAGATCATAGTACTATATTACCCCACTAGAGAGATCATAGTACTATATTACCCCACTAGAGAGATCATAGTACTATATTACCCCACTAGAGAGATCATAGTACTATATTACCCCACTAGAGAGCTTTATTATAACAAGGTTTGTTTTTTTAATAATTAAAACAAATATTTGAACGTTTCATTTTATCTAATATCTTATTAACTATTAACACAATTATGTTTAACTTGATTGTGTTACTGTTGTTTCATAACACCCTATCCTTAGTTCAGTTAGTTCCAGTTCACTGGGGTGTGTGCAGCTTTTGTTAATGTGTTCAGTTTAATACATTTTTGTTGATTTTGATTCATAAATGACACCTTTCGGTACATACTCCTGCACATCAACTGTCTTCTTTAACATTTGTTCAAAAGTTCTCAGCAACCAAGCAACACCAATTTACCACACCTTCTTATTGGGTGGTGACATGACAAACATACACACATACATTACACACAGACACAAATTCCTCTGACAAACAAGTAAATGCTATTGAATGTCTAATGTCTCATGAATTTAAATATTCTAATCTCAGCCATCAACTCTACTGTAGAAAACACGTATGGTGTTACTCAACATGTTCACTCAACACATACAGTCAAACAAACAAATGTTACATGTTCACTCACCAGAAACAGACAAAAAGGGGGCAGCAAAGAAAAACAGTCACATAAAGTTACTGTGAAGTTCCAACAGTTGACTTTACCAACAAACAGATCAGATTAAAGTAAAATATATAGAAACACTATATCTGCTGGTACTGAAGTTATAAAGAGGCTATTCATCAATCACCGTTAAATTGTGTTATTATGAGACAATTTAACAGTCTCATTGGGACTAGATCTCTCTGTGATGGAGATCTGGATCGCATCAGGATTAGATATCCCTGGCATGAAGATCTGTGTCAAGAATGGATAACATATATTCACAATGAAGACCTGGATCCAGTTATAATTAGATCTAATTGTTACTTAGCTCTGGATACAGTCATGGCAACGCCTCACTGTGATGGATATCTGGATCCAGTTAGGATTAGATCTTCTTGTTATGGGAGTCTGGGTCCATAATTACATCTACCTATGCTGTGAATCTGGAATGATTAAGCATTAGGTGTACCTGTATTGGGGATTTGGGCCGCGGTGGTCCAGGTGAGATAGGGCGCAGCATGTGATTAGATGTGGCTTCTGGACTCTCGGGTGGACTCTCATCTTCTGGTGGTGATGGCGTTCTGGCAAGTCGCAGTGGTCCTGAATCACTGAGGAACGAGACAGAATTCAGGTAATCACATGGTGTCAGAATAAGAACAAGAATTGAAGAACATCTTCAGAGCATTGCAACAATCTGAAAGATGTTTCCATCACTATGAAATCAAATCAAATATTAAAAAAAACTCTGATAATGTTTCGTTAAATTGGTGCCACAGTGAAAACTGACCTTGGTGCTCCTTGGATGGTGAACATTTTGTCAGAGTGCTGCTCAGCCAGTTTGGTCATGACCTCGTACAGCTGCCTGCATACCTGTTGGGTACCAGTTAGAAGACGGTTGAGCCCAGTTCACGTCTCCCAATGTGCTGTCACAAAGTGCCTCACCCCATCAGACAGAAGAACAGTATGAGCTTCAAAATGTTTGTTACTGTAAAACAAGGAAGCCCCCCCCCCACCCCCTACTCACCAGAGAGATCTCGCGGTGAAATTTGGCCTCCAAATTGGTTACACTCTTAAAGGTGCTGATGTAGAAACCAACCCGGCTACAGAAGAGAAGGAAAAACTGTTTGAGTTTGTGATTGTTAGTGATTTGATGTCATTGTTGTTCTCCAGATGGTCCTAGCATTTATTAAACTCATCTGCTTCTTGAATTCTTCTTCTGTGGATCTCCATTTTACAACAGTTGAAGTGTCACTAGTGCAGGAAGAGGCTGTGCCAGAAGATTTATATTTAGTTAGTCAGCTCATGAACATCTAATTAACATTACGAGACTACTGAATCTTTTGCAGAATCTCTACAGGTGGTTGTTTTCTAGAACATTGTTTTTTTTACCAACTAACCCAATCAAAAATGTTTGACTTTCAATGAAACGCTATAATTCTACTATAGGTGTAACCAGATGCTGACTCAGATAAATTATCACGGAGGATTGTTGGATTCAGTAAAAAATGTGAGAATAATTGTAGTCACATTGAAGGCAACAAAAAAACAAAGAGGACTATGCTCTACTGCTGTCAAAGAATAAGTTCAAGTTAAGCTCACATCATGATGACTTCCTGTATGAGCTCACGTCATGATGACTTCCTGTATGAGCTCACGTCATGATGACTTCCTGTATGAGCTCACGTCATGATGACTTCCTGTATGAGCTCACGTCATGATGACTTCCTGTATGAGCTCACGTCATGATGACTTCCTGTATGAGCTCACATCATGATGACTTCCTGTACGAGCTCACATCATGATGACTTCCTGTATGAGCTCACATCA
>NW_027175832.1:21580043-21620043 GCF_023055335.1 Clinocottus analis | reverse complement strand
CCATCCACATGACTATGAGACTCTCTACCTCTCTAGTGGCTACTGTAAACCATCCACATGACTATGAGACTCTCCACCTCTCTAGTGGCTACTGTAAACCATCCACATGACTATGAGACTCTCTACCTCTCTAGTGGCTACTGTAAACCATCCACATGACTATGAGACTCTCCACCTCTCTAGTGGCTACTGTAAACCATCCACATGACTATGAGACTCATCACCTCTCTAGTGACTACTGTAAACCATCCACATGACTATGAGACTCTCTACCTCTCTAGTGGCTACTGTAAACCATCCACATGACTATGAGACTCTCCACCTCTCTAGTGGCTACTGTAAACCATCCACATGACTATGAGACTCATCACCTCTCTAGTGGCTACTGTAAACCATCCACATGACTATGAGACTCTCTACCTCTCTAGTGGCTACTGTAAACCATCCACATGACTATGAGACTCATCACCTCTCTAGTGACTACTGTAAACCATCCACATGACTATGAGACTCATCACCTCTCTAGTGGCTACTGTAAACCATCCACATGACTATGAGACTCTCCACCTCTCTAGTGGCTACTGTAAACCATCCACATGACTATGAGACTCTCCACCTCTCTAGTGGCTACTGTAAACCATCCACATGACTATGAGACTCTCCACCTCTCTAGTGGCCTGTGTGTTACAGGGACAGCTTCGGGTTACCCTGACAACGGGACACCTGTCCAGTAATTCAGGTGATTTTATGACTCTGACCTTCCCGATGACCATGACGTCATCTTTTCCATGCCAGTCTGGTTCATAGACTTCATGCAGAGACTGCGTCAGGTTAATGGAGGCCTGCTGCATCCCTGCAGGAACAAAAACACTCAGCTGACAGACATTGTCACTTTATGAGTGCTGCATGTTTTCTGTACATGCCGTATGACATACTTAAGAGGATTTTAAGGGACTGAACTCAAAAAGACTTGTTCTCACCTTTAATGGCAGACATGTAGGCTTTCATCTCCCTCTGCAGCCGTGAACCTTCAGACTGACACAACAGACAAACATCAACTACAGGGAATCGTGAAGTCTTCCATTTTTTTCTGGAGAACAGTTTTTTTTAGTACTTTGGTAAGTTTGAGGGTGGATCTGCCGTCAGGATCATATTTGTATGATGTTGTATTATAATTTCGGTCATATTCATGTGGCCCTCCAGGGGTTATGTTAGATTTTTCTTTTTAATATATATCTAAAATGAGCATCTGTAATGGAGTCACAAATACACTCTGGCACTTCTTATTTTTGAATTTATTATATATTATTTTTGTTCATTATTAAACAATCCTGTTGAGTGTGTGTGTGTGTGTGTGTGTGTATGAAATTTATTTTCAAGCGTTAAATCTGTTTTATGTGGAATTTGCGTTTGACCACTTCTGTGCCTCCTAGGCTTCCATAGTCCCGTTTTTTTCTTCACTAGAGTTTAATACTGTTCATGGTAAGTTGTGGGGAAAATGAGGTTGCACTAATTTGATATATTCTTTTAAAATGTGACCGTTTGTTTCGCACGATAATGGTCGCTAATCCGATCACGCTGACCAGCTGTGAGCTACCAGAATGTGTGTGTTTTATTGTCTTCTGCAGGAATGAATGAATGCTGTAAAATTCATCTGAGTTGACCTCTTGCATGCCCTAAACACATCTGTTACACTTCCATTTCAAAAATCATTTAAAAATAATTATCTAATAAATATTAAATAAAATATAAGTACTTCAAACTGAATTGGGTATAGTCAATATTAAAATCAGACACAGTGCTGTGTATTACATCTTTTTGGGGTACTCGACTTAAAAACATATTTCACAGGGTTACGTCACAGAAAAAAGGTTGAGAACAACGGTTTTACAGCATTTACACAACCATATGTGACCAAATGTTGCAGTGGTGTCTTTGTGCTGACATCATTGTACTTGTGCAGTTTCCTGGTGCTCAGCTGGGCTGCTCGAGTGTGTTCATTTAGTCACAAACTATAGGATTGCGTAATGCTGGTGTGTAAACATCGCTCACCTCCTGTCTCCGAAAGTTCACGACTACTTGTTCAAACTGCTCATCTTTGGTCTCATCTGCTTTTCCCAGTTTCTGCAGCACCTGAAAAATCACCAAATTATCCATATTCATGAATGCTGACAAAAAAATACTGCAACTTTTCTAATTAAACAGTCACTTTTTAACAACAATTTGCCAGTGCAAAGGTCTTCATTGTAAAGGCAATCATTGTCTTTTGTTTAATGTACTTATTGCATTTTTATACGTAATTTCTCCTAAATAATATTTGTGCATTCCTCTAGCTAGACTTTCATGAGTCACAAATAAATACATTTACTAGTTGACCTAAAAGATACTTGTTTTGATTGTGTTTTAACACAATATTTTGTTCTTCCCACAAGTTAATAAACATTTATAAACAATTATATACTGTCATTTAATCAATTCTGACCATGACATGAGCTCTTTATACAATTTATTATATGTCATTTCCTGGGAAGGTTATTTGCTTTGTTTGAGTATCAGAGAAACGTCTACCTTTACAACATGACACCTGTTGAATATTTAATAGGCCCGGTGTCTGGCTGCTTCTCCTGAACGCCTCAGATCAATCTGCTGAATGTGTCCCTGAAGGCATCGCTTCCTGTCAGCTGCTTCTCACAAACGAACACTCTCCTTTTCTACAGTCTGCTTGCTGTGAGCTCGTTGTCTGCAGATCACTCAGAGGAACTCATCAATAACTTCCTTTGATTTTTCATGCTAATAATCAGTGATTGTCAGTCCATGGGAGGACGCCCAATGTTCCTTATCATATATAGATATAAGAATAATAAGACATTTCATTTATAAAGCCTTCACATGGTACTATAAGACACTTCAATATATATATATATATATATATATATATATATATATATATATATATATATATATATATATATATATATATATACGACATATTTATAGGAGGTTATTAATTGATTAAAGAGATATATGCATTATATTTACTAACCGGCTCCTATAGACAACAAGCAGGTAACTGAGCCTGCGTCAGAAATGATGTCATCACGCAACAGACGGGCACCCCCGCCCCCCTCTGCGACCTTTGAAAACATCTCACGTCATTTACTTAAAGACGTGACAAGTGACGTCATAGCAGAGAGATACAGTCATGTTAATCCACGTCTGCTTCCGCCATCAGTGCTATGTGACGTCACCCTCTACGCGGATCAATATCTGATATACTGATATACATGTATCTCTCTCTCTATAGAGAGAGAGAGAGAGAGAGAGAGAGAGAGAGCAGAATAACGCAGCGCCTCGCGCGCTGTGCGGGCCTGAGCCTCCGTGTCCTCGTGCCCTCCATCCACTAGCTGCTTCACTCTCATCATCATCCTCTTCATCACACATCAAACCATCATCCACCTCTTCCTCTTACCTTCTCCTGCGCGCGGTTCAGTCTTTTCTGCACGTTTTTAGCGAAGATTCCTGTTTTGATTTCCGCCATGACGCCGAGAGAGAGAGAGAGAGAGAGAGAGAGAGAGAGAGAGAGAGAGAGAGTAAGAGAGAGAGAGAGAGAGTAAGAGAGAGAGGATTATCAGCTCGAGACTGCAGGAGGGGGAGGTGTGTGTGTGTGTGTGTGTGTGTGTGTGTGTGTGTGTGTGTGTGTGTGTTTGAGTGAGTGAGTGAGTGAGTGTGTGAGAGAGAGAGAGAGAGAGAGAGAGAGAGAGAGAGAGAGAGAGACAGAGAGAGAGAGAGAGAGAGAGAGAGAGAGAGAGAGAGAGAGAGAGGGGGAGTGTTTTAAGTGGGCGGGTTTTTAAGCAATGACAAGTCATCTGATTGGATCGTTCCAGTCAACCTCCTCCTTACTTTGGTTTGAACAAAACTGTTAATTAAAAACACAAAAGTTGTAAATAAATACACAGTAGTGTCTCTTTAAATGTAAATATATTAATTATAAATAAATACACAGAAGTATTTACTTGCATGACAACACTGCAGCATAAACATGGAAACACTGCAGTACAGACATGAAAGAATGCAGCACAGACATGACACAATGCATTACAGACATAAAACCACTGCAGTACAGATATAAAACACTGTCTTACTGACACGAAAACACTGCAGTGCAGACATGGAAACACTGCAGTACAGACATAAAACCACTGCAGTACAGACATAAAACCACTGCAGTACAGACATAAAACCACTGCCATACTGACATGAAACCACAGCAGTACAGACATGAAAACACTGCAGTGCAGACATGGAAACACTCCAGTGCAGACATAAAAACACTGCAGTACAGACATAAAAACACTGCCGTACTGACATGAAAACACTGCAGCACAGACATGAAAACACTGCAGTACTGACATGGAAACCCTGCAGCGCAGGCATGAAAACAATGCAGTACAGACGCAAAACACTGCAGTGCAGACAAGAAAACACTGCAGCACAGACACGAAAGCGCTACGCTGCAGACATGAAAACACTGCAGTACAGACATGAAAACATTGCAATACTGACATGAAAACACTGCAGTACTGACATGAAAACACTGCAGTGCGGACATGGGAACACTCCAGTGCAGACATAAGAACACTGCAGTACAGACATAAAACACTGCCGTACAGACATGAAAACACTGCAGTACTGACATGAAAACACTACAGCACAGTCATGAAAACAATGCAGTACAGACATGAAAACACTGCAGTACTGACATGAAAACACTACAGCACAGTCATGAAAACAATGCAGTACAGACATGAAAACACTGCAGTACTGACGTGAAAACACTGCAGTACTGACATGAAAACAGGAGACTCAAGGAGCTGGTGAGGAAGTCAACTCACAGCTGGAATCCTCGACTCTCTGAATGTAACGATATGTAACAAACTGTTAGATCTCTGTGTTCATTCCTGAAAGACGTTTCACCTTCAGGTGTTTTATTCTCAGGTTGGATGCAGCTTCATACAATTCAAACGCCTTCATTCTGACCTGATGTCAACAAGTGCAAACAGCTGTGGACAAATAATGATATCAACAAACATTATCTTCAGTCCAGCATGTTGTGTTTCATGTTGTTCTAAAGGTCGACAGGACGGTGTTCATGCACCACATGGTCCTAAGCTTTCATACAAACACATGCAGTGGTTCGCACAATAATATATATATATATATATATATATATATATATATATATATATATATATATATATATATAAAAGACTCTTTTAGCAATTGTTGACTCGTTTCTAGGGTTAGAGTACGACATTCTGTGATGTAGCGTTCAGCCGGATTAAACATAACACTGATAGGTTTATTTATTAAAATGTGTAATTACATGGAAATAATAGTCACTGTGACGTCGTAACCTCAGAACGAGCTGTTTGCATCGACAGAGTCGTGCCACGTTTCTACAGGAGCCCAGAACGGACAAACATAGAGCCACCGTGGTTCTCCACAGGCCGTGTTATATTTTTAAAAGTGGTTAAAATACAGACAACAAAGATCTGAGGATGAGTGTGTGTTTATATAAATAAATACATATTTATAGTATTTCCTCATCATATATTCGTCCTAACAGGACAACAGGTAGTGTCTTTGTGTTTCTGAAGAGGATGAGGATGAGGAAGAGAAAGAGGACGAGGACGTGACTCAGCTGAAGAAACTGTAACACCTGTCTTCCACCAGCAGAGGGCATGCTGATGTCACTGTGTGTGTGTGAGTGTGTGCGTGTGTGTGTGTGTGTGTGCGTGTGTGTGTGTGTGTGTGAGTGTGTGTGTGTGTGCGCGAGTGTGTGTGCTGAGGTGTATGTGTGTGTGTGTGTGTGTGTGTGTGTGTGTGTGTGAGTGTGTGTGCTGAGGTGTGTGTGTGTGTGTGTGTGTGTGTGTGTGTGTGTGTATGTGTGTGTGTGTGTGTGTGTGTGTGCGGGTGTGTGTGCGTCAGACGTCTGTTCTGAGCTTCTCCATCTGCTGCATGTAGGATTATAACAACAATTTCCTTTAAAATGTATTTTACACCAACAGAGTTTCTCCTCCACGTGAGGTGATGATGATTCTGTGCTGAGTCACAAGTGTGTGTGTGTGTGTGTGTGTGTGTGTGTGTGTGTGTGTGTGTGTGTGTGTGTGTGTGTGTGTGTGTGTGTGTGTGTGTGTGTGTGTGTGTGTGTGGTATGAATGAATCAGGGACACTCTCTCTTCCTACTCTTCTCTCCTTCCTCCTCTTCTTCTGTCGTGACGTCCATTCAGGAGGAAACACCACAAAGAGTCCTGAGATATTCTGAGCGACTTTACTCCCAGTTTGTGTGTGTGTGTGTGTGTGTGTGTGTGTGTGTGTGTGTGTGTGTGTGTGTGTGTGAATCACAGGGAATACCTCTGTGGATGTGGGAGGGATTAAACAGAGAGGTATAATTACAGTAACAGAGCAGAGAGGGAGAGTAGAGTGACCCTGCTCACGGTGTTCATTCAGCTCAGACCACCATCAGGACCAGAACCATTAGGACCAGAACCATCAGGATACATGAGGACCAGGTCTGCAACTCCCCACAGATTCAGAGACCAGTCTGAGGACCAGAACCCAGTCTACTGCTCCTCTGGGCTTCTGTTGCATTTCCTCCCTCACCTCAAACATCACAAAGACTCTCAGTCTGAGGTCTTGAACGAAGGATCTTCAACTGTTCACTGCTTCCTGTTTCTGAATCCAGACCGGCTTCTGTGGCTCAGAGACTGACCTACAAACTGTATTGTTCTGTCTCTACTGTGAGACTGTTGAAGCATCATGTCCTCTCCGTTCTTCGTGCTCTTCTTCGTGGCTGTCGGTCTTCTCGTCGACGCCTCTCCGACAGTCTCTCCTGCGGAGGTTGATGTGGCATCCAAGCTTCAGGAAGGGGCGCTGTCTTCAGACTGTCCGTCTTGCTCTCTGCTTCAGATGAGGAAGAACTCGTCTTCATCAGGAGGACAGAGCGACATGGTGGAGGCTGTGAAGCGTCACATTCTCAATATGCTGCACCTAAGCACTCGGCCCAACCTGACGCAGCCAGTCCCTCGTGCAGCTTTGCTCAACGCCATCTCGAAGCTGCATGTCGGCCGTGTGGCTGAAGACGGCAGCGTGGAGATCCAGGAAGAGGGCCGGGGCGCCTGGGAGCCAACGCCACCCGAACCACCATCTGAAATGATCACCTTTGCAGAGCCAGGTTAGTCTGACAACCAATCAGAAAGCTTTTAGTTTTAGTTCCAACAGCTAGGAGTTAGCGCACCGCTTCTAGATGCTCAGGCTGGCGTGTGCCGAAATCAAACATTCATGTATGTTATGTATGTGGCGACATTAACTTATGCAGCAGGAGGCAAGTTAGTGATACTTTTTTTGCTAAATTCATTCATTTAAAATTCACGCTTAAGTAATAAGTAGCATTTCGTAACAATAACACTCATCGGGTGGTTGACCAGCCAAAATAACAAAGATTCCGCAAAAAGAACTGATCAAACAACGATACGATCAAACAGTCAAATGATCACAGAGTTAACTTACAAAGTTACACTTTCAGAGTTACAGTTACAGAGTTACACTTACAGTTACAGATTTACACTTACAGATTTACACTTACAGTTACAAAGTTACACTTACAGTTACAGATTTACACTTACAGTTACATAGTTACAGAGTTACAGTTACAGATTTACACTTACAGATTTACACTTACAGTTACATAGTTACAGAGTTACAGTTACAAGTTACACTTACACTTACAGAGTTACACTTTCAGAGTTATAGACTAAAACCTTTAGAATTAGACTTACAGTTACACTTACAGAGTTAGGCATACAGAGTTACAGTTGAAAGGTCATGGGGTTACAGTCAGAGTTACAGTTGAACAGTTAGGGTTAGGACTTATTGAGTTATAGGATTTATATATAGATGGTATTGCGTCATGAGGTATATCAGTTATTTAGAATGCTAAAGACAGTTCTTATTCAGTTCAGGCAAAACAAATATTTTTTAAATAAATGCAAATAAAGAAATATTTTAGCAGACTTTTATTCAAGTAAGGCTCACTTTCAATGAAAACAGTATTGGATGATGAAGTCAACATAAGCCTCTGGATCTATATGGTCATCCCTAAATGGCATTTTATTATTATTATTCCACATCTATCAATTTGTGCTAACATCTCCCAATTTCGGATTGGGAAATGAAAAGAGAAGTAATCAATATGCACATGAATGTGAGTTGATTATCTACATCCACCCTAATAAATAAGCTATCTCCAGAGCCCATCGAGTCCTGAGACTCAAATACCACTGAGCCCCTAATCCCTAGGGCCTGAACCCTAGCCCCTAACAATTAGGCCCTAAACCCTAGCCAGTAATCCTAATAATTAGGATATCTCCAGAGCCAATAGAATCTGAAGACTCAGACACCACTGAGGTCTGTCTGTAACCTTGAGCCCCTAGCCCTATTCCCTAACTCCTAGCCTCCAACCCTAGCCCCTAACCCTATTCCCTAACCCTTAGCCCCTAACCCTGCTAACCGTTAACCCTTAGCCCCTAACGCTTAACCCCTAACCCTGGACTAACCCTAGCCCCTAACTCTTAGCCCCTAACCCTTAACCCTGAGCCCCTAACCCTGGACTAACTCTAGCCCTTAACCCCAAGCCCCTAACCCTAGCCCCTAACCCTAGTTCCTAACCCCTAGTCCTCATTAGCGACTGGACGAGTTAAACAATGTAGACCGATGAGTGTTGTGAATTCTAACTGAATGTTGGATAAATGATTTGGTTCTGAAATGAGTCTTTTTGAAATCCACTCATTAAAGTTGTTGATGATCACAAACCTTTGTGAAGTTTTGTGTTCATGAACGTGAACCAGCTTGTGACCAATCAAATTGTCCGGTTTCTTATTTGCTTACATAAATGTACAGAATGGCTTTGTGCTATAAATAGTCTTCTCTTTGAGAGGAATCTTTAATTAAAAATGTCCCTCAAAGGCCACTCGAATTTAGAGGACAGTAATGAGTGTGTGTGTGTGTGTGGGGGGGGGGGGGGCATACCAAGTGGTCTCAGGCCGTAAATAATCTCTCCATTCAGACAAATCTAGGCCTCAGTAATTATTTTGCAGCAGGAAACAAAGAGAGAGAGAGGGAGAGGCAGAGAGAGAGAGAGAGAGAGAGAGAGAGAGAGAGAGAGAGAGAGAGAGAGAGAGAGAGAGAGAGAGAGAGTGTGTGTGTGTGTGTGTGTGTGTGTGTGTGTGTGTGTGTGTGTGTGTGTGTGTGTGTGTGTGTGTGTGTGTGTGGTCGACAGGCCTTTTCTTTTTTTAGTGTCTCTGCTCATATTGAGTATATTTAGAGGTGGCTCCATTCATGCATTTTTTGTCTTTGTTCGTGGTCGACATGCCAGAAGACACAAGCTTCAGATCACATCGGTCACTTCAGAAAAAACAGCAGGTTCAAATTATTTTATTCATGTCTTTTTTTAAACTTTGTTTTATTTTGTGGTTTAGAACGAAAGCAAAAAACACGTGCTGTTGTTTTCCTGATGTCTGAAGGTTTTATTTTATTTATGTGTCTTTAACCATGAAAGAGAAAACAGGTTCATCAGTAGACAGGAAGAAGAAAACAGCTTCCTGTTCTTCAATAGCAAGACTATCACGCTGGGGTCAGAGGTCACGTACAAACCCAACCACCACAATACATGATGGAAGCATGGTAGTGCTCCCAGTACAGACCAATAAAACCACTATGATCTAGCAGGGGCCTTCTGTATGTGCTAACATGTTCTCTGTGTTCTGTCTTCTCTGCTAACATGTTCTCTGTGTTCTGTCTTCTCTGCTAACATGTTCTCTGTGTTCTGTCTTCTCTGCTAACATGTTCTCTGTGTTCTGTCTTCTCTGCTAACATGTTCTCTGTGTTCTGTCTTCTCTGCTAACATGTTCTCTGTGTTCTGTCTTCTCTGCTAACATGTTCTCTGTGTTCTGTCTTCTCTGCTAACATGTTCTCTGTGTTCTGTCTTCTCTGCTAACATGTTCTCTGTGTTCTGTCTTCTCTGCTAACATGTTCTCTGTGTTCTGTCTTCTCTGCTAACATGTTCTCTGTGTTCTGTGTTCTCTGCTAACATGTTCTCTGTGTTCTGTCTTCTCTGCTAACATGTTCTCTGTTTTCTGTGTTCTCTGCTAACATGTTCTCTGTTTTCTGTGTTCTCTGCTAACATGTTCTCTGTTTTCTGTGTTCTCTGCTAACATGTTCTGTGTTCTCTGTGTTCTCTGCTAACATGTTCTCTGCTAACATGTTCTCTGTGTTCTGTCTTCTCTGTGTTCTCTGCTAACATGTTCTCTGCTAACATGTTCTCTGTGTTCTGTGTTCTCTGTGTTTTCTGTGTTCTCTGCGGCAGGAGACTCTCTGGACACGGTGACCTTTGACATTTGGAAGGAGGGCAGCGGCCCGTCGGTGGTGGAACAGGCGAATGTCTGGATCTTCCTGAAGATGTCGACGGCCAACCGGGTGAAAGGCAAAGTGACGCTGCGGCTGCTGCAGCTTCACCGTGAGGACGAGGAGGAGGAGGAAGAGTGTGTTTCAGAGAAGACGGTGGACGCCCGTCGCAGCGGCTGGCACACCCTCGCGCTCTCCCGCAGCGTTCAGACTCTGCTGGACGGCGCCGGCGGCTCGCTCCGCCTGCGGGTCTCCTGCCCGCTGTGCCCCGGGGCCGGAGCCGTGGCGGTGCTGGTGCCGGGGGGGCGGGGCCAGTCCCACCGGCCCTTCCTCATGGTGGCTCTGCGACCCGAAGGGGAAGCGGCTCAGCGACGAGTCAAGCGAGGTCTGGAGTGCGACGGGAAAATACGCGTCTGCTGCAAACGACAGTTTTACGTGAATTTCAAAGATATCGGCTGGAACGACTGGATTATCGCTCCGTCTGGTTACCATGCCAACTACTGCGAGGGCGACTGTCCAAACCACATGGCGAGCTTCAGCGGCTCGGCGCTGTCCTTCCATTCCACCGTCATCAATCACTATCGCATGAGGGGCTACAGCCCGTTCCAGAACACGAGGTCGTGCTGCGTGCCCACGAGGCTGCGAGCCATGTCCATGCTGTACTACAACGAAGAGCAGAAGATCATCAAGAAGGACATCCAGGACATGATCGTGGACGAGTGCGGCTGCTCGTAAACACAAACACTTCCTGCTTCCTGCGGGAACTCTATCCGTCCAGCACTTTCCCAGTAAAGATGAAGTATTTATGCTTAGTGACAAACCATTGTTTTTCTTGTTGGGAGAGTCTCTTTTCCACATTGGAACGACCTGACGACACTATGCAACAGTTTGCCTATTGTTTTCTATTCTTAGGTTCAGCCTGTGTAAAGATTTCTGATGCTGTTGAGATACTTGAAAGAAATGTGTTCAACCGGCTGCTGGAGCCAGACATTATGATTATTTTATTATTATGTAAGTTGAATGTTGATTGTTTCTCACATTCCTGGTATATATTTAGATTCAGAAGGAAGCCAAAGACACTGATGATGAAAGTTTAGTTCACTGAGGTATACATGAGACCATGTGTCAGTTAACCAGCTTCACTAGACCATGTGTCAGTTAAGCTGGGAGTATTATTTGGTATACATTATTTGATGAATAGAAGCCCACTGCAAATGCTTTCATCAATCTTTGACCGTTGCTTCATTGTGAAAAGAAAAAAGTGACGCTATTGCCAACTTAATCTAATTTATTTGCATTTTGTGCCTTTTTTAGCTTCATCATTAAACAATGATGTCTATCAACATTCAATCATCATCACAGTCTCTTTATTTTGTGAAAATAAGATTCACACCTGATCACATTTCTTACTGAGCTCATTGGTGCTCCTGAGGATGGACTGCACTCAGCTTCACTCGAGTTATCATAGACCGAACTGTTGGAGAAGTATTACTGCAGTCTGTCGGAGATGTTAGGATCAGTAGTGGAGTTAAATATGATCATTTTGGCTGAAGTATGTGGGTTTTAAAATGCTACCAAAGCCCAAAGAAATTCCCACATTACCGAAGAGTGTTTGCACAATGATGACTGATATCTTCATCCATAGTTTGTGATACCTGAAGGATCTCAGATGAAGAACGCTTTGAAGAAGCAAAGCAATGTCCTGCTGTGGATATTACGTTCATTTGGAAACAAAAGTCACAACAAACACAAACCGATCCATCTATCCATTATCAGCCTCTTATCCAGCAGGCCGAGCCAGGCTTCCCTCTCACCCGCAACACTTTCCAGCTCATCCTGGAGGACCCGAGGCGTTCCCAGTCCAGCTGGGAGATGTGATCCTCCAGCTTGTCCTGGTCCTCCTGTGGGCCTCCTGCCAGTTAGACCAGCTGGAGAACCTTTAAGGGAGGCGACCAGGAGACAGCTCCTTACTCTATCTCTAAGGCTGACTCTCATCCCCGCCGCTGCAAACGACAAGTGAATGCTAGAGGTCACGGTCCGAGGAGGCAAACAGGACACATTATCCGCGAAAAGCAGAGAGGCGATCTCTGCTGGCAGAGGATCCTTAGAGATCCTCTAAGGATCTCTAAGGATCTGTAAGGATCTCTAAGGATCTCTCAGGATTCTCAGCCAGACGTTCCCCCTCACTGCACGTTTAGGCTTGCCAGGTCTTTGAAACCTGAAGTAAAGTTCTGATAAAATATGAAGAGCATGTAGTGTTTTTAAGTTCGTTGATGTTTGTTTTGTAGGTGAAGAGCCGTGATTTGTGATTTTCTCATTCAGACTTACTCTTGATGGATCGTTTGAAGCCAGTTGGCCTCTCGGGCTCCTGTTCAGGTGAGATCCGATGAGTTTGAGCTCCACTTTGCTTTCACACTTGCACAAAGGCAGTCCGAGTGATGTAGAAACCCAACACTGGGGTCTTTGTTTACAGGTAAAACTGGAGCGATGGCCGGCAGACAGAGAGGCCCCGCCACTTCCTCCTGTGTTTGCCATCTGGAACGAGCGTCCGCTGATGTTGGTTAAACCTTCGCAGGTTGAGGAGAAGCCGGCCAACCAGAGCCAGCTGGCATGGCAAAGCTCCGTTTGTTCGCTGACCTACAAACTCATCGCTGAGTTCACAAGTTGATTTAAGAAACAAAAAGACGGCTGCTGAGGCAAACACAAAGCACTCTAAGGCACATCCTGACCAACACCTCTTGAAAACAGCCTTAAATACAACTCGACAATAAAACTAATATTAAAACTGCTATCTGAAGAAAAAAACACTTAAATCTCGTATGTCAAAGTGGTCTTACGTCCACAGATAGTTTGGTCCCTCCTGCTCTTCAGAGGGATGGGTGTATGAGTTATTGTATGCTGCATTCACGGCACAGCAATGTGGTGATGATGGAAGATCACAACACAAGGGTATGAGTTTGAATCCCGTTTGTTCTCTTGCAGTAGCCATGCATAAGAAGAGCTCCTCACAGAATGAGTTGTGGAGGGTACAAAGCGTGTACTGGAGTACACAAACTACTACTTTTTTAGTTTTGCTTGTGGTGGGTGGCGTTGTGTGCCGAGAAGCGTCTCTCTCTTTGGTCATACGAGGACGAGATGGCTCCAACAGTCCTGCAAGAGCAAAGTGCTGTTCCACGACCAGGGTGGAAGCACCTGGAGCTGAGGATCCTTTCCGGCACCTTCATATAGACTCTCGTCTGGAGGCTGGGTTGGGGTTATTGTGATGCTTGGTTACACTTGCTGGTCCCCCTTTTTAAAGACCAGGACCAGCACTCTGCAAATCCACAAGCACCTCCATGCGACTCTGAAGCTCTGTGTCAGCGAAGACAGCCCACAAGGTCCAGAGCCTTCGGCACCTGTCTGTTGCTCCCTGAGAGCCCTGAGACCGCCCGACCTGAAAACCCTCGCCCTTCGCTGAAGCGCTGCCACGGTTCCCGCCATGGTTCCCGCCACGGTTCCTGCCATGGTTCCCGCATTGATTCCCGCCATGGTTCCCGCCTTGAATCCCGCCATGGTTCCCGCCTTGATTCCCACCATGACAAACAACAGAGACTTCCTCTCAGCTGCAGTTGCATAGAAAGGACCACTTGGCCTTGGAAGGTCCAATAGGAGTCTCTGACCACACAGGCCCTATTCATGAGAGCTGTGATTGATCACCTTATAGCTTTAACACATTTCAATAGTATTATACTGTTTGTTTTCCGCGCTGTATTTATTAATATAAAAAATAGTATTTAATACTAACAATAGGGAGTGCCTGATGGGGGAGCGTTTTCAAAAGCTGTAGTGGTTTAAAATATGCATCATCATCATCATCATCATCCGGTCCAACATTTAAAAGAGTGAACTGTGTCTGTGAACGGAGGTGAACCTGACCTCAGATCAGCTCCACAAACACTGAGTTCACCACAGTTCACTGTTCAGAGGACAGAGAATCAGGGAGGAAGAACAAACAGCAGTTTTCCACAGTTCATTCACCTGGCGGACAGGTTCGTGTTCGTGTTGGAGAAACAGCCACCGGAAACATTCAGGTCATGTTTGGTCAACACATCAAAGACTGTAATTCATAGACATTCATCTCTGTGTATACTATGTACATTCATCTCTGTGAATACTATGTACATTCAAATACTCCCACGTCCTTTATGAGTCACATTTGGTGTATTCCTTCATGAGTTGTTGTTTTACATGTTTTCATGAAGTCTCCACAAACAGCCTGAACGTGTCTCATGCAAAGAGCCAATCACAGGCCTCACGTTTCCTGTGACATCACTGTGAATAACAGCGACGTCACAGGCCTCACGTCTCCTCTGACATCACTGTGAAGAACAGCGATGTCACAGGCCTCACATCTCCTGTGACATCACTGTGAAGAACAGCGATGTCACAGGCCTCACGTCTCCTGTGACATCACTGTGAAGAACAGCGATGTCACAGGCCTCACGTCTCCTCTGACATCACTGTGAAGAACAGTGATGTCACAGGCCTCACGTCTCCTGTGACATCACTGTGAAGAACAGTGATGTCACAGGCCTCACGTCTCCTGTGACATCACTGTGAAGAACAGTGATGTCACAGGCCTCACGTCTCCTCTGACATCACTGTGAAGAACAGTTTGTAACCAACAGGTTTATTTTTACAGGTGAGCTGTTCTGTGTGAACATTCAGAGCCTGACTGAGGGAAGACGTCCAGAGGAACGTGATGAAGGTGGAGGATGGTCATGTGAGTCAAACTGAAGGGTGTAGTGTGTGTGTGTGTGTGTGTGTGTGTGTGTGTGTGTGTGTGTGTGTGTGTGTGTGTGTGTGTGTGTGTGTGTGTGTGTGGGCTGTGGACACGTCAGTGCTGCTCGCTGAGGGAAGGCCTGCTAACCTCCTCACCACCTCCACTACAGCACCGAGCTATTCAAAGACATCACACCCACAGCTTTACTCACTCCCTCTACTGAAGTACACCAGAGGGCTCATCTGTCTCCAATAACTCACGTGACATCTTTAAAAACATCTTAGAGTCTGTTGAATCTGAAAAAAAAACACTTTTATTTCAAGGACAAATTCTGTCACCCTTTCAAACCGCTTGATTCAAATAACCAAGAACCCATAAACAACGGCACAGGTTTAAGATCAATGACATATAATTGTGTCAAAATAGTACACACTAATTCACATGAGGTTGATGTGGTTGGTGGAGTAAAACCCCTCCTAACCAACCAGAACCAACCAGAACCTCATAGTCAACCAGAACCTCCTAACCAACCAGAACCTCATAGTCAACCAGAACCTCATGGTCAACCCTCTGTCCTCTCCGAGGACAAACTGATTGATGACTAATACTTTGTGTTTTTTATTTCATTGCCTTGAAAATATGAATGTATTTACTTGTAATCTTCTGGTTGTTTGTATATCCTATTATTATTATTATTATTATTATTATTATTATTATTATTATTAACAACAACAATAATAATATTAATAATAATGATAATGATAATCCTCCTGTGACCCTGGTGGCCGCGGGGCAGGCCGGAAGTGCGTCAGTCTCCGTTTCCGGTTCCATCACAGTGTTTAGCTAGCGTTAGCTTTGTTGTGTTTCTCCGGTGTTTCTTCATTCTCTTGTTGTTTTTAGCCGCTCCGATGTACCGAGCGCCGGCCAGACCTCAGCGAAGTCCCGGAGCTCCGCCGCCGACTGAAAGGTTTCCTTCCCCGGGGACCTGCTGGGGCTTCCCCGGGCCCGCGTCCTCTCCGGGTCCTCACCGAGGCTACAGGGACGGGTCTCCATCCGGGTTCCATACTGGGTCCCGGGGGTTCGGAGGACCTTGGCGGCCCAGAGGAGCTGGTTCCCGGAGACCTCAGGGTTTCAGTCCTTCGAACATGCAGGTGAAGTCTCGTGATTTAATAGTTTGAATTTCTCGCTATATAGCTATATATATATATATATATATATATATATATATATATATATATATATATATATATATATATATATATATATGTGTGTGTGTGTGTGTAATATAAATAAAGTTATTATATCCCTAGTCCTCTGTATAACTCTGGTTCCTAGTCCTCTCTGGTCTCATCTCCTTCGAACAACTGAATTTATTCAAGTTTCTCACATAGAACTATATTTTACACGCTTGCATTTGAACGCATCATGAGGAGGTTATAATAAACATTCGTCCAGTGCTTATTTTTACTGAGTAGAGCTTCAAGACAACATGGTAGCTCTCAGCAGGACTTTACTCGAGAGACTCCATACTGGTTTTAAAGTGTGTGTGTGTGTGTGTGTGTGTGTGTGTGTGTGTGTGTGTGTGTTTACAGGGTGAAGCTTCAGTGGAGAAGTACTTTAGTCCGTCAATGCTGCAGGATCCGTGGGAAGCTCTTCATCCGCCTGCAGACGCCCTGAAAGGAAACAACCAGAGACCCTGAACTACAACCAGAGACAAGCGAACCCTACAGAACAAGAGAAGTCTCCTCAGCTGGTTCTCTGCCTTCAGAAGAAAGGGCACAGTCACATGACCTCTCTGTCACATGACCAGCTGTTCAGGACATGTTTCAACAGCTTCATCCAAAATGGTGGACACATGTGCACGGTTGAGTGTTTTAATACGTGTATATATTTAAATAATATGTGTGGTTCAACCTCATCCTGAGTTTTCTATTGATTGCTTCAAAGTGTTTCAGGTCTTTTGCTGATGTTAAAAGCGCCACCGTGTGGTGAACTGGAGTCATAGTTTATAGTTATTGTCCATCCATTTTCCAGACCGCTTATCCTCTTTTAGAGTCGCTTATCCTCTCTTTTAGAGTCGCTAGAGCCAATCCCAGCTGTCAAAGGGCAAAGGCAGGGACAAGTCACCAGTCCATCACAGGGCAGACGTAGAGACAGACAACCGTTCACACCTACGAGCAATTTAGAGTCCAATTAACCTAACCTGCATGTCTTTGGGAGGAAGCCGGAGAACCCGCACTGACAACATGCAAACTCCACCCTGCCAGACCAGTATTCGAACCCCGCCCGGACTGGGATCCGAACCCCAGTCCCTCTTGCTGTGAGGCGACAGTGCTCGCCACTACACCACCGTGCAGCCCCATATAGTTACTGTGCCAAGTTTCAGCTCCTTCCAGTAAATGACACGACACAAACCCAATAGAGTTCTAGCCCTTTGTGTTAGAACCTTAGTAATAACAAACCCAATATTTATATACAGTATACTCATTTATTCATTCAAACATTTTGTTCAAATCAGAAAGTAAAAGGTATGAAATAAATACCCACAATGCATCATCTTATTGACGTGGTCACAGTAACGTGTCATATTTACACCATTTAGAGGCCTGAACCCTCAGGAAGTACCTGAAGGTTAGGGTTAGGCTGCGTTATTCAGAGGGCTTTTATTTTGACAGAGCTGGGTGACCCGGATGTGACCGGGAGTACTTCCGGGGGTCTCTGCTCCGCTTGTCGACATCTGGATCGGTCTCGCGGGTTCTGTGTGATGGCGGTCTGTGCGGGTCCGTGCGGGTCCCTGTGCGGGGCCCTGCTGGTCGCGGTGGTCCTGCTGGTCTCTGCGGTCCCTCCTCTGAAGGCCTGGGACGCGGATCTGGAGCTGCTGGACCTGGTGGAGGAGATCCCGCAGAACTTCTACCAGTTCCTGTCCCTGGACCAGGTCTGCTCACGGTCTCCATGGTTACGAGCAGCTAGCGGAGGGCGCCACGTGCACAGAGATGCTAAGTTAGTTAGCATCTGGAGCGGAGCAGTGATCCCAGTCCACCAGTTAGACTGCTGGTTGGCTATTGGTTAGCTCAAGCTAACAGCTGGGAACCCGGATGTAGTTGTAGATTTGAGACGCGTGTCTTCTGCAGGAGGCGGAGTTAAGTCATCATGAATAAACCGGATGTCACGGAAACAGTGACTTCCGGTTAGATCTGTAGACTACTTGTAGTTTACAGAGCTTGTCCTGATTTATTCATGTTTTTGTGAAGATATAGTTATGTATAAAAGTGTTTATCTGCTTAGTTCTGTTTATGTAAAACATTTTGTATAAATAAGTTGCATTATTAATTATTATTATTATTATTATTATTATTATTATTATTATTATTATTATCTGCCAAACAAGCTGATTGACTCTTGGATTTGACAACAAACCCCAAAATATTTGGAGAATGTTTTTGTGTAGTTTCAATATTTAAGGCTTGGTTGTTGTTAGCCTTAAATATTACAATATTATATTATTATTATAAAGTAATATTTAAGGCTTAATTGCTGTTTATATATTACAACTACACAGACAAAGGTCTCTAAAATGTGGTGTTCTCAGCTCTCTGATGTGGCAACAGCCAGGCGTAACTCTGTCTGTAACTCTGTCTCTTTGTCTGTAACTGTCTCTCTGTAATTCTGTCTTTCAGTAACTGTGTCTGTCTGTAACTCTATCCGTCTGTAACTCTGTCTCTAACCCTTTCTGTAACTCTCTCTCTCAGGATGCTTCAGCAGTGGAGATAAAGAAGGCGTATCGACGGTTGTCTCTTTCTCTGCATCCTGACAAGAACAAAGATGAAAATGCTGAAACTCAGTTCAGACAAGTGAGAACCATTTCTCTTCTTGTTATTGATGTTTTTACAGTACAGACAACACCAGACTATCAGAACCAGTGTCATTAACTTAAATCTACAAAGTGTTCCAGCTCAGGTACAAACTACTGCTGTCAATAATAAACCCTGTCCAGCTGTTTCTGAATCATCTCAACAGAACTTAAGATGATTCAGGCTTTGTCTTTTAGCTGGTGGCCATTTATGAAGTGCTGAAGGACGAGGAGAGACGAAGCAAGTGAGTCTCACTGTTCTGCATCCAGACCTCCTGTAGTTAGTCCTTAGACCTCCTGTAGTTAGTCCTTAGACCTCCTGTAGTTAGTCCTTAGACCTCCTGTAGTTAGTCCTTAGACCTCCTGTAGTTAGTCCTTAGACCTCCTGTAGTTAGTCCTTAGACCTCCTGTAGTTAGTCCTTAGACCTCCTGTAGTTAGTCCTTAGACCTCCTGTAGTTAGTCCTTAGACCTCCTGTAGTTAGTCCTCAGACCTCCTGTAGTTAGTCCTCAGACCTCCTGTAGTTAGTCCTCAGACCTACTCAGACCTCTGTAGTTAGTCCTCAGACCTCCTGTAGTTAGTCCTTAGACCTCCTGTAGTTAGTCCTTAGACCTCCTGTAGTTAGTCCTCAGACCTCCTGTAGTTAGTCCTCAGACCTACTCAGACCTCTGTAGTTAGTCCTCAGACCTCCTGTAGTTAGTCCTCAGACCTCTGTAGTTAGTCCTTAGACCTCCTGTAGTTAGTCCTTAGACCTCCTGTAGTTAGTCCTTAGACCTCCTGTAGTTAGTCCTCAGACCTCTGTAGTTAGTCCTCAGACCTCCTGTAGTTAGTCCTCAGACCTCCTGTAGTTAGTCCTCAGACCTACTCAGACCTCCTGTAGTTAGTCCTCAGACCTCTGTAGTTAGTCCTTAGACCTCCTGTAGTTAGTCCTCAGACCTCTGTAGTTAGTCCTCAGACCTCCTGTAGTTAGTCCTCAGACCTCCTGTAGTTAGTCCTCAGACCTCTGTAGTTAGTCCTCAGACCTCTGTAGTTAGTCTTTAGACCTATGCAGACATCTGCAGTTAGTCTTTAGACCTATGTAGCGGGTCCTTAGACCCCTTTAGCTATGGTGTTAGTTCTATATACATATGTGTATGTTTTGCAGGTATGATGATATCCTAGTGAACGGGCTTCCTGATTGGCGGCAGCCAGTGTTCTACTACAGACGTGTGAGGAAGATGAGTAATGCGGAGCTGGCCTTCCTCCTCTTCCTCATCCTCACTGTGGGACACTACGCTGTCATTTGGTCCATTTACCTGGAGAAACAGCTGGTGAGACACAGCAGGCACTCATTCACCCAATCACAGTAGACCTAGCTATGTGATATGATAATGAATTCCCCATGTTTCCAGGATGAGCTGCTGAGTAAGAAGAAGAAAGAGAAGAAGAAGAAGCTGAGCTCCAGACCTGCAGAGGAGCTCAGGTGTATTGGCCAGGATCGCACCGACAGGTACAGCTATGACATCACGAGACTTACTGTTTACTTATTTTGTTTGTTTGTTATTGTTAGTGTGTTTTTTGTTTCAGAGTTCAGGATCGGCCACACTGGCAGGACATCCTCCCTCTGAAGCTGAGCATCTGGCTTTACTTGTCCATCAAAAACTTGCCACAGACTATCCAGGTACTCTACCTGTCCGTCTCTTTCCTGGTTCATCAAAACCCGCCACAGACAAATGCATGTATTAGTATAGCACCTTTCATTAAGCTTAGTAGAGTTTAAAGTGTTTCACAGGTAACTGACGAGCCAAAAACAGGATGAATAGAAGTGTGGACTGTGAAAACAGAGACGACAAAAGCAAGTTTGCAAGTTTGCAAGTTAACAAGTCGATTAGTAGAATAGTAGATTTTAAATGTACGTCCTTCCAGCGGAAGGTTGCATCATTTTATGGTTCTTGGCTCGGTTGTGAAATTTCTTGAAATAATTCCAGCTAGATGAAGTTTGGTAGGCGTAGTATCATATGGAAATGTACTGAAGCTATACTGGAAACTCAACAGGAAGACAGTCATTTTTTATGTAATTAGCTGTCATTTCAACATTCTCTTTGTTGACATTTTATGGTTTAAAGAGGGCGTGTGAGGCGGGTCCAGCTGCGCTCATTCCCAGGTTGATTTGTTCTCTGTTTAAGGA
This sequence comes from Clinocottus analis, assembly GCF_023055335.1. Lineage (NCBI taxonomy): Eukaryota > Metazoa > Chordata > Actinopteri > Perciformes > Cottidae > Clinocottus > Clinocottus analis. The sequence goes on along the minus strand of NW_027175832.1, from coordinate 21,598,804 downwards.
GGTGAAGCAGTACTATGAGGACTACCAGCAGATGAAACAGCAGCAGAGGGAAGAAGCTAAAGCTGAACAGGAAGTTGTAATAAGTAAATACGTTTTACATTATTTGCTTCAATCAGCTTCCATTTCTTTTCATGTTTTTTCAAACTGTTGTTTTTGTCATGAATGCTTTCACACAATGTGAACTTCTACACCACAAATTTAGACATCAACCGATAATGTGCAGAACGGTTTGAGTTGCAGCTATATTTAATTTAATGCTCTGTATTCGGAACCATGACTGTAAACTCTGTTATTCCATAAATCCTTGGCAAAGGCAGCACACACCAGATCCACCGTTCTTACCGTTTCACAATAAAGGGTTATGTGCATCCAGGCGATGAAGGGTGCCTTGGTATCAGACATGCAGTCTGAGCATCCGGGACTGGGATCGGGCTGCACACTCTGCTTACTGGCTGTGTAGAGGGGTTACCTGGTAGAGCAGAGGGGTTACCTGGTAGAGCAGAGGGGTTACCTGGTAGAGCAGAGGGGTTACCTGGTAGAGCAGAGGGGTTACCTGGTAGAGTCGAGGGGTTACCTGGTAGAGGGGTTACCTGGTAGAGTAGAGGGGTTACCTGGTAGAGCAGAGGGGTTACCTGGTAGAGTAGAGGGGTTACCTGGTAGAGTAGAGGGGTTACCTGGTAGAGGGGTTACCTGGTAGAGTAGAGGGGTTACCTGGTAGAGGGGTTACCTGGTAGAGTAGAGGGGTTACCTGGTAGAGGGGTTACCTGGTAGAGTCAAGGGGTTACCTGGTAGAGTCAAGGGGTTACCTGGTAGAGTCGAGGGGTTACCTGGTAGAGTAGAGGGGTTACCTGGTAGAGCAGAGGGGTTACCTGGTAGAGCAGAGGGGTTACCTGGTAGAGCAGAGGGGTTACCTGGTAGAGTAGAGGGGTTACCTGGTAGAGCAGAGGGGTTACCTGGTAGAGTCAAGGGGTTACCTAGTAGAGGGGTTACCTGGTAGAGCAGAGGGGTTACCTGGTAGAGCAGAGGGGTTACCTGGTAGAGGGGTTACCTGGTAGAGGGGTTACCTGGTAGAGCAGAGGGGTTACCTGGTAGAGTCAAGGGGTTACCTAGTAGAGGGGTTACCTGGTAGAGCAGAGGGGTTACCTGGTAGAGTCAAGGGGTTACCTGGTAGAGCAGAGGGGTTACCTGGTAGAGTCAAGGGGTTACCTGGTAGAGCAGAGGGGTTACCTGGTAGAGCAGAGGGGTTACCTGGTAGAGCAGAGGGGTTACCTGGTAGAGTCAAGGGGTTACCAAGTAGAGGGGTTACCTGGTAGAGTTACCTAACTCAGTCTTGGCATTGTTGCTGCATGTTGAACTGCAGACTGTAAAGTTACAGATAAATCATCGAGGTCTCAGACTGGGCTCCGTCACAGTGTTGGTTGGATGTCCTGTCTAAGCTCTGAGACGTGTAGTTTAACTTCCTGTCCATCGTCTGTTTAGAAGAGAAGAGGCCAAAGGTCAAGAAGCCAAAGGTGGAGTTTCCTGTCTACGAGCTGTCGTCGGAGAACCTACCTTGCCAGGGTTACGACCAGGCCACGTCCATCGAGGAGATCGAGGACCAGATGGATGACTGGCTGCAGGACCGCGGAGCTGCTAAGAAGAAGGTCTGCTGGTGCTCTCATGGGTCTGGTCAGGTCTTCTCAGTGAGACTCAAGACAGAAATAATAATGCATTTCATTTATATATTGCTTTTCTAAGTACTCAAAGTCACTTTACATAACAGTTAAAATAAAAACATAAAATAAAACAAATAAAATAAAACGGATAAAAATAAATACAAGCAGTAAGAGAGCACACAGTCCCACATTAAAAGCTGATTTAAAGAGGTGTGGAGGTCAGAGCAGTCACGGATGAGGGAGGGGCTACAGAGAAGGCTCTGTCACCCCGGGTTCGGTGCTTGGTCCTCTGGGGATGGACAGCAGGTTGGCATCAGAGGAGCTGACGGGATGGAGGGTGGTGGTGGAGCAGGTCGGTGAGGTAGGAATGGGCCTGATTAAGGAGAACGTCTAATGGAGCACACGTGTTCTATTCATGTCATCAGAACTTCAGTTTTTATGTCCTCAGGCGGCAGACTGGACGGAGGACGAGCTCAGCTTCCTCAGCAGGTTGATGGGTAAATTCCCTGGAGGATCTCCGGGTCGTTGGGAGAAGATTGCTCATGAACTTGGAAGATCGGTGTCTGATGTAAGCCTGTTAATTCTGGTTTGAACCCAGTTTGAATCCTCAGTGTTTTGTTGAGATCCCAAGATGGATATCAGGTCCATCGGCTCCCATAGAGAGGGTCAGAATGTGTTTGGTTCAGGTTCTGATTGAGCTGCATGCGGCCGTAACCGCTAACACAGCTCCGGGGGCCTACCAGGACTAGGGTTCACTTCTCAAAAGGTCAGTAAACAAGATCCCATGTGCTAATCAGAACAGATGAGGAGTTGTTATGGTTCGTTTTGATGGGAGCCGGATGCTGCTGAAGAAACGAGAACAAACGTGATGACCGTTCCAAAACGTAAGAAACTGACTGAATCTGTTCTCTTCAACAGGTGACGACAAAAGTCAAACAGGTGAAAAACAATGTGAGCCACACCTCAGGTAAACTCACCAGGTTCTGTTGTCAGTATCAGGTTCTGTTGTCAGTATCAGGTTCTGTTGTCAGTATCAGGTTCTGTTGTCAGTATCAGGTTCTGTTGTCAGTATCAGGTTCTTGCCAGGTTCTCCCGTGGGGTCTCTTTAATCTTGCGGTCTGTGTTTTAGGTCTGGTGAAGCTGTCGGATCTGAAGGGCCCTCTTCTTCCTGTGAGGTCATTTCCTGTTTCTGACCGGCTGATGACTCAGAGAGCCTACGAGGAGGAAGAAGAGGAAGCCGAAGACGCTCCATCTGTCAGGAGGAGGAACAGGAAGTCGGCAGCAGCAGACGAGGAGGTGAAGGTCAGAGGCCATCGACAAAGAGACTTTGACCCCGCAGAGGAAGAGGAGGAGGAAGAGGAGGCGGAGCCTCATGAGAACAGAGAGAAGGCGGACCCCACTATCTGGACTCAGAACCAACAGAAGCTGCTGGAACTCGCTCTGCAGCAGTTCCCCAGAGGAACCGCAGAGCGCTGGGATCGCATCGCCAAGGTGGTCCCTGGGAAAACCAAGGTGAGCGGTGAGACGGGTACACGGGCGACCTGGAGGCAGGGTGACCTCTAGGATCATGTAGAGGTCAGGATTCATTGATTGATTACCAGCGGTGGCCTTCTCCGCCTTCTCTGAAGGCCTTAACAGAATCACAAAGTTATAATGTATTAGTTTTTCACAGACCCTCTCCATGTATTCTAATGTCCTCATGGCTCTGCTCCTTCATGTGCTCATCTGCTCCTTCATGTGCTCATCTGCTCCTTCATGTGCTCATCTGCTCCTTCATGTGATCATCTGCTCCTTCAGGTGCTCCTCTGCTCCTTCAGGTGCTCCTCTGCTCCTTCATCTGCTCCATCATGTGCTCCTCTGCTCCTTCATCTGCTCCTTCATGTGCTCCTCTGCTCCTTCATGTGCTCCTCTGCTCCTTCATGTGATCATCTGCTCCTTCATGTGCTCCTCTGCTCCATCATGTGCTCCTCTGTTTCTTCATGTGTTCATCTGTTCCTTCATGTGTTCATCTGCTCCTTCAGTTCTCTTCATGGCTTCTTCCTGGTTAACAGCATGTTTTATCCAATCACATGTCCCTTGTCTTCCTCTCTGGAAGAGCAGCCTGTTAGAATACAGGAAGAGCCTTCTGGAGACCGAGACGTGTGATTGGTCACAGGGCCATGTGACCAGTTACATGCGCTGTGATTGGTCAGTGAAGCTAGCGTCTCACCTGGAAGCTAGAACCTCAGGACTTACTGATGACCTCTTTCCCACAGAGGTCATGTGCGTCTGAGTGAAATGATTGTGTTACTGTTTTATACATTTACAGTATTCAATCGTAAACTAGCCACAGCGCTGTAGTTATTACTGCACCTGGGGCTGCTGCTGCACCTGGGGCTGCTGCTGCTGCTCCCTGCGGCCTCTACTTGCGCCAAGGTGCACTGCTGCCGCCGGCGCTGCTGTGCTGCATGTCATGTCTGCACTGTGCAGGGTCAGTGTCTTGGTGTTGTTGATGGAGTTGCCTCCTCTGGAAGTGAGGGCCGGCGCGTCAGGCGCTGCGCAGCTGAGCTGCTCGGCGGGGGAGTCCGCTCTGCTGGTGAAGTGGCTTCTGGGTCCACGTGGGTCAACAGGAGCGTCTCCTCTCCTTTAGTTCTCCTCCTCGTGACCTCCTCCGTGCTCGTGGTGGAGCCGTGTGGCTCCTCACATGTATGAGCGTGTGTTGAACTTACTGAAGGCCCGACACTGATACACACATATGTATGCATATTCTGATGAGCTGGTGCGTGTTTATGTGGTTATGTATATTTGTACGTATGGAACTGATTTGTGTGTTTGTTTGTTTTTCAGGAGGAGTGTATGATTCGTTATAAGATGTTAGCGGAGCTCGTTCAGAAAAAGAAACAGGCTAAAAGCTGATCAAAGGTAAAACCTGATGGCGCCTCCACCTGCTGTGACCTCTGACCTCCTGACGGGTGAACCACTGTGTGACCTGTCAAATGTCAGCCATGTTTTATTTCTCACTTCAGGTGAGCTCCCTCCCGATTGGACAGAATGTTTTGTTTGTTTGTTACGTGGCGTCTCACCTTCTCAGGTGTTTTATAATTGATGTGTCAAAGGAAGCAGGAAATGAGTTTGAACCCACCTGACCTCTGACCTCATAGCTTCATGTGCCTTACTCCATACAGCATGCTGTCAATCAACCTGTTAAACTGCTCAATAAAAAGTATTTATTATCTCCTGGCTTTGTTTCATTGAAATGTTTATACATGATTCATTTTATATGTAATATGTATGCCGATTCTACAGTCAAATGTATTACATTTTTATCTGCTGATCCACATTTCGAAACCTTCAATAAATCATTTATTCCAAAATTATAAATAAGCAATGAACTTGTTTAACCAATACATGTATTACTTGTTCATACCTGATCATTAATTAAATGTTCCGACATAATTAAATCATGTTCATATGAACATTTAAAAAATCCTTTATTACATGTTTGTACACTATTCTTTTTTTATATGGTTGGAAGGTGAAACGTCTCTATTGTAACTGCATGTTTAATTTGACATTGCTATGAACTGTGGGTAATTCCCTTTAGCAAAGTCTGCATCTAAAGCTGGCTTACGGAAAGGGTTCATAAATGGTCAACATGTCCGAGAGATTCAAGCCCTCAGGGAGGTGGAGGAGCCTCAGAGGGCGGGGCTTCAACAGAGGGCGGGGCCTCAACAGAGGGAGGTGGAGACTGGTCAAATCACTTACACAGTCGTCTGTTCTCCACTCCTGAGCAGAAGGTGGCGGTAATGCACAAGTAAGCTAGATACCAACCGCCTTTAAACCAGAAAGAGGGAAGGGGGAGGAAGAAGCCCAATTGGTCCTACTTGCTTTAGCATTAGTAGAAGAAGAAGGAGGAGGAGGAGGAAGCGCACTTGTTCCTACTTGCTTTAGGAGTAGTAGAAGAAGAAGAAGGAGTTAGCTGATATCTGGACACGAACCCACGGATTTTAGTTCACACGTCACTTTGCCGTAAGTCGACGTCACGCTGCTTTTCTGAACGTTTTAATGATTTCAGCTGTTTTAAACGAGCGTAAATAAAACGTGATGAACTTCGAACTGGGTAACTGGCTGACGTCACATAGTTAGCATTAGAGCTAACAAACTGACGTCACTTTTCATAGTCAGATCATTAAATACACGAGACTTTGAGACCTTTAACCCAGAAGCACCTGGAACATGTTTCGTTGTTGTTTGCATGTGGTTTACGTGATGTTTACATGTTTTTTTACATGGTTGTGTCCAGTTCAAGTGGTTACCTCCTCAGGTGTGATGTAGGCCATGTCTCTCCAGCTGGTTCTCATGTGGTTCTCTCCTCAGGTGTGATGTAGGCCATGTCTCTCCAGCTGGTTCTGCAGGAGAGGATCTCCTCGGCCCAGGCGTTGCTGCAGAGGGCGGAGCTTCTGGTTCAGGGTGTGTCGGGCCACCAGAAGCTGTGTGGTAAACTTCGGGCGGAGCTGCGCTTCCTGCGGCGCGTGGAGGCCGGAGAGCTGCAGGTGCGAGAATCTCACCTGCACAGCACCAACCTGACGCACCTGACGGCCATTGTGGAGTCTGCAACAAGTCTGGAGGATGTGGTCGCTCTTCTTCATGTCTTCACGTACCGGGACACCGCCGGCCAGCGGCAGACCCTGGTGGTGGACGTGGTGGCCAACGGGGGGCACACCTGGGTGAAGGCGGTGGGTCGCAAGGCGGAGGCGCTCCACAACATCTGGCAGGGGCGGGGCCAGTACGGAGACAAAAGCATCATCAGCCAGGCCGCGGACTTCCTGCAAGCCAGCCGCCAGCAGGAAGTCCACTACCGGCCGCCGCACGTTGTGTTCGCCTTCTACAACGGGGTCTCCTGCCCCATGGCGCAGCGCCTCAAGGGCATGGACATCGCCGTCCGCGGGGACATCGTCGCCGTCAACAGCGTGACGCTGGAGGAGGAGGAGCAGGAGGAGGAAGAAGAGGAGGAGGACGAGGAGGATGATGAGGAGGATGATGAAGAGGAGGAGGAACCAGAGGAGGAGCCAGCTAAAGATGAGGCGGAGGGGTTAGTTGAAAATAACGAGGAGGGTGAGTGGCCAGCTGAAGATAACAAGGAGGGGGAGAAGCCAGCTGAAAAGGAAGGGGAGGGGCCAGCTGAAGATAATGGGGAGGGGCCAGCTGAAGATAATGGGGAGGGGCCAGCTGAAGATAATGGGGAGGGGCCAGCTGAAGATAATGGGGAGGGGCCAGCTGAAGATAATGGGGAGGGGCCAGCTGAAGATAACGGGGAGGAGGAGGAGCTTACCAGAGTGGACCGGGGTACTGTGCTGGCCCGCCTGGCGTTCCCGCTGCAGGTGAAGGTGGAGGCGTGCCGCCGGGTGAACCTGGACATCACCACGCTCATCACCTACGTGTCGGCGCTGAGTCACGGCCGCTGCCACCTCTCCTTCCGGGAGCCGGTGCTGACGGAGCAGGCAGCTCAGGAGCGCCGGCTGCCGGTGCTGCCGCCGCTGGACGACTTCCTGCGCGGGAAGCAGCTGTTCGTGTGCCGCGCCGCCGTGCGCGACTTCCAGCTGATCCTGGACACGCTGGGCGGGCCGGGCGAGAAGGAGCGGGCCCGCGCACTGCTAGCCCGCCTGCAGCAGGTGGACGACCGGCCGTCGCCGCGCTCGCTGACCCTCACGCCGAGCGCCAAGGTCAACCGCCGCTCGCTGCTGATCTTCGGCACCGGAGACTCGCTGAGGGCCGTTACCATGACGGCTAACAGCCGGTTCGTCCGGGCGGCTGCCAATCAGGGCGTCCGGTACAGCGTGTTCATCCACCAGCCGAGGGCGCTGACTGAGGGCAAGGAGTGGAGGGCCACGCCTGTCTAAAGGCTGCTGGGAGTTTGAGTTGTAATAATCATGTAAATAAATGTGATCAGCTGAAGTTTATTGAATGACATCAGAATAAAGCGTCGACGTCACTTCCTGCTCTTCTGTCATTTGTCTCATGAGCCCAGAATCACAAAATGGTCTTCAGAGCTTTACAGTCTGTACACAGACATCCTGTCCCGGGACGTCACATCGGATCAGGAACAACGCTGTTGCCAGGCATTTCCCATCATGCACAGGGCCACGTAGTAAGGTCATTGTTGACTGTGAGGTAGCCTGGCTGTGACACTGTTTCTTCTTTTTTGTGTGTGTGTGTGTGTGTGTGTGTGTGTGTGTGTGTGTGTGTGTGTGTGTGTGTGTGAGAGAGAGAGAGAGAGAACTGCAAAATGACTCCAGTAAACGTCACCTATCAGAATACTACCAGTATCTGATATTTTCTTGACTAGTATCAAAAGTATATTTCTGATATAAAATGTACTTAATTATTGAAAGTAAATGCTGTTAAAAACGCAAAGTGTCCGAATTCTAAGGTTTATTGTTTTAAGTGCTGCAGAACCGTGACGAAGGACCCGGGGTTGTGTTGTCTGTGATCACCAGGAGCAGAACTGTTGTACACCATATGTTCTACACACGCAGACTTTTACATCTACTATCACAATTCAAAAAGCAACAACACACTATGAATAAGTATGTTTATAAGTATGCTCATTCCACCCGGTACCCGGCTGTGGAAATAATTAATAAAAATAAATAAAAATTAAGGTCGGAAATAAGTTTTATGTCTGTTTTGTGTCTGTTCGGGGTAAACAGGATGTCGAATAGGTTCACGGATGAGCTGCTTAGCGCCATCTATCGACGGGGAGTTTGAAAAGGAACGAACGCGCCTCAGACTTTTGTTTTTGCCATGAGATATTGGTTATGTGAGCGTGTGAAAACATGAAAAAGCGTGTGTCACACGGCGAAACCGTGAGAGTTGGTAGCTCTGACTGCTAGTCTGCTAGCCTGTTAGTCCGTTAGCCTGCCAGCCTGTTAGTCTGCTAGCCTGTTAGTCTGCTAGCCTGCTAGTCTGCTAGCCTGTTAGTCTGCTAGCCTGTTAGTCTGCTAGCCTGCTAGTCTGCTAGCCTGTTAGTCTGCTAGCCTGTTAGTCTGCTAGCCTGCTAGTCTGCTAGCCTGTTAGTCTGCTAGCCTGTTAGTCTGCTAGCCTGCTAGTGTGCAACATACACAGGCAAGTATTGGATGGAATGCCGAGAGTCGGCGCTGAAGAGGAGGTGCGCACTCTAGAGGAGGTGAGGAGAGAGGGGCTAGAAGAGGAGGCAAGGAGAGAGGAGGTGAGGAATTAGAGGAGTTGAGGAGGTGAGAAGCTAAAGGAGACGAGGAGCTAGAGGTGAGGAGCTAGAGGATGTGGTGAGAAGTTAAAGGAGGTGAGGAGCTAGAGGAGGTGAGGAGCTAGAGGATGTGGTGAGAAGGTAGGAGGTGGTACGGAGCTTAAGGAGTTGGTAAGGAGCTAAAGGAGGTGAGGAGCTAAAGAAGGTGGTAAGGAGGTGAGGAGTTAAAGAAGGTGGTAAGGAGCTAGAGGAGGTGAGGAGGTAAGGAGCTAGAGGAGGTGAGGAGCTAGAGGAGGTAAGGAGCTAGAGGAGGTGAGGAGCTAGAGGAGCATCTTTCTCCTCCACAGCTTATTGAGCTAACTGCTAAAACAATCAAAATTAACCCTTTACTGTCTTCCTGCTTCTCCTCTTCCTGCTTCTGCTCTTCCTCCTCTACCTGCTCCTCTTCCTCAGTGTCAGTACAGCTATCCAGGTGAAACCAGGTGTGATCTCCAGAAGGTTCGCTCTCAGTTCTCAGATCTTCGTCTCTATGTGGATTTCTACTGTGAGTACAAATAAAATACAAATACATTACAAATAAAATACAAATACAGTAAAAATACAAATACAAATACAGTAAAAATACAAATACAGTAAAAATAAAATACAAATACAGTAAAAATACAAATACAAATGCAGTACCCTGTCTGCTGCTTCTCAGCCATCATTGTAATTGAGAATTGGTTCTCAATTGATTTTACCTGGTTAAATAAAATAATATATCATCTAACGTCTAACAATGAGCACTTCTCCTTGACTTCTGTGGAAACGTCACAGGGTCAAGGAAAGATGAGAAGGAGACTTCATGAGGAGTTAGGAAAAGACAACCGAAGCGGTGAAATTACAACGTTGTAGTCCATCTCCACCACAATAAAGCGCCTGAAATACTTCATCTGTGTTCTTACAGTGTTGCATCATGCAGACGATTAAACAACCCGGTTCATTTATTACTTTATTAATATAAACAACCCGGTTCATTTATTACTTTATTAACGAGGTTGGAATAGAAATTAACAAAGGAATATGAAAGTGAAACAGAGTACAAAGCTACGAAACTGTTTCTGTTCAGGTTCAAACCTGCTGAATTAAATATCCCACTAACGATGTGTCATATGTGTGTCTCATATCCATTTATCTTGTTATGGTTTATATGCAGATTATAATCTGATCATAAAAATATGCAGACAACAGTTCATGAAACACAACTTGATGGTGTTTTATTGTAATGTAACAAAATAGTTGATTAAAAAGATGATAATCATAAACATGAGTCAGGCTGAAGAGCTCGACCAGTTTAACTCTTTCATTAAAGCTTCTGTCACTAAAGAAAAAAAGAATGAGGCTGAAGCTGCAGCTCAACACCGGAGAGAATATTAATACAGCAGTTTCATCTCTTTACAGCGTGTTCAACGTAACGTTCATAGTTTTCCAGCCGGTTTAACAGATTATTTAAAGTATTTACAAGTTACACTACTTATTATTTACATGATCTGCGTTTGTCTTCATGATCGTTTGTTCTCGTTAACGGCCGAATGAAACATCCCTTTAAATGTTGCTGTCGCAAGGGATTGTGGGTCGGCATTATCTCCTTTCCTTTCGTTAAGGAAGGTTCAGTGGTTCCTAAGCTAAAGGAGCTAAGTTAGGAGGCATGAAGCTCCTTTCCTTTGCGTTTAGAGAATTAGACCGGCTCTTATCATGCGGCCACTGAGGTACTTCCGGTTCATTTCCCTCAGTGAGAGATTTTCTAACCAAAAAGGACTTTTCGACCGCAGCCTCAGGACTTACTGATGACCTCTTTTCCACAGAGGTCATGTGTGTCTGAGTGAAATGATGATTGTGTTACTGTTTTATACCCTAACAGGAGCGTCTCCCCTCCTTTAGTTCTCCTCCTCGCGACCTCCTCCTCCTCGTGGCCTCCTCCTCCTCGCGACCTCCTCCTCGCGACCTCCTCCTCCTCGTGGCCTCCTCCTCCTCGCGACATCCTCCATGCTCGCGGCCTCCTCCTCCATGCTCGCGGCCTCCTCCTCCTCCTCGCGGCCTCCTCCTCCTCCTCCTCCTCCTCGCGGCCTCCTCCTCCTCCTCCTCGCGGCCTCCTCCTCCTCCATGCTCGCGGCCTCCTCCTCCTCCTCCATGCTCGCGGCCTCCTCCTCCTCCTCCTCGCGGCCTCCCCGGTGCTCGCGGCCTCCCCCGTGCTCGCGGCCTCCCCCGTGCTCGCGACCTCCTTCTCCTCGCGGCCTCCTCCTCCTCGCGGCCTCCTCTTCCTCCTCGCGGCCTCCTCCGTGCTCGTGGTGGAGCCGTGTGGCTCCTCACATGTATGAGCGTGTTCCTCCTCCTGAAGTGGACGATACGACTCACTGAAGGCGCGACACTAACAACAGTACAAATACAAATAGAAGTACAGTACAAATACGGTACAAATAAAATAAACAGTACAAATACATGTACTACATGTACAGTCATTAGCTGTCGTAGATACTGACAACACTAGGGAGTTGAATATCATCAGTTTACTCACAGACTATTATTATTATTATTATTATTATTATTATTATTATTGATTAATGAAGCTGAACTTTCAGGTTTGTTTTTTTCTTTAGGTTTTCCAACAAAAGAGAAGAAGAAGCTGTTGTATTTATCTGGAACGGTTCCTGTTCACTATGAAGGTGAACATAGAACCTCATGTATTCATCTTCACATGAACACATGAACATAGAGAACCTCATGGCTCATGCCTGGACTGGTTTTGACTCCTGTGTGTCTTTCCAGGAAGTGAATATAATTACCCAGTGTGCATCTGGCTCCATGAGACTCACCCGGTGTCCAGACCTCGCTGTTTCATCTGTCCCTCTGTCTCCATGGTGATCAACCCGTCCTGTTCCTGCGTGGACGCTTCTGGCAACGTCCTGCTGGACGGACTGACCACCTGGACTCACGTAAGACCACCTGGACTCACGTAAGACCACCTGGACTCATGTAAGACCACCACGTCAGGGAGAGATGACCCTTTTCTGAGTCCACCTGGTCTCAGGTGGACTCACCTGAGCCCGCCCAGACCAACGCGGTGTTCTAGACTTAGATCTTGTATGATCTCATATGAACAGTCAATATTAATAACGCTGTCTCCGCCCCTTCCGGTCAGGGCGTGTCTAACCTGTCACTGCTGGTGTCAGAGATGAGGCGGGCCTTCCAGAGGGACACGCCCCTATATGCCAGGTCTCCTGTACAAGCCCCGCCCCCTGCAGGTGTGCAGGTGTCTGCCCAAAGGTCAAAGTTCAAACCTCCTGCTGTGATGTCTGCTGTCAGTGACGCATGAACAAAGTTAATCTATTTAGTTTTCTCCCTCTGCAGCATCCACCATCCCTCCTCCTCCTCCTCTTCCTCTCCACAGAGCCATCATCTCTCCCTGACCGCGCCCCACCTGTCTGGATGGAAAGGTGAACTACTTCCTGTTCTAACTATGAATGTGAGGCTGCCATGGAATAATCAAATCATGACCTTCTACCGTCTAATCCATAACGTCTGAATAGATCCAGTGTGAAACACTCTGGCGGTGATCAAGGATTCATAGAACCATAGTAACCTTTGTAACTTTCCTTTTATGTAGTCATGGTAACGTGATGTTGTGTCCTGTTCGTATTTACTCCATCAAAGCCTCTCACCTTCAACCAGGACCTCAGTGAGTTCCTCAGGGTTCTGTGTTTGAGGCCCTTGGGGTCACTGGGACTAGACTAAAAGCTCTGAAGTGACTTGATGAAGCTCCTCCCCTTCTGTTGCAGCTAGCCAATGGGAGCAGGGCAAGGAGGCGGGGCCAAGGAGCTCGTACACTGAGGAGCTGCTGGGGATCGACTTCAGTGCTCCTCCGTCCTCTTCCTCCAACAACCCTTTCCTGAGCTCCTCTTCATCAGGTGAGGCTGGTGTCATATGACCTTCTCCCGAATGGGAGGGGCCTCCTCACCTCTCCCTGAGGAGTACTCCTATACCGTATAGGAGTACTCCTGTACTGTACTGTAGTACTCGAGTCTCATGGTCTCTGCAGGTCTTGCCCCTCCACACCCTGCAGACCCCCTCAGCAGGAGGGTGGGAGCTCTGAGGCTGGATGGAGAGTCCAGCAGAGTCACCTGTTCAGAGTCACCTGTTCGGATGGTCCAATCAGAAGCAGCCAGAGAAAGACACACCACACGCTCTGTGGTTCTGGTTCCTGATTCTGGACCAGCTGCTGGTGTGGACCTCACCATGGTGAGGACACCCACTGGCTCTCAGTAGTCTCAGGAGTCTCAGGAGTCTCAGCTGTGTCTTCGTCCTCTTTCAGATGGCGGCTGGTCTTCCTCCAGACCAGGCAGCCAGCTTCTTGTCTCTGGTTACCATGGGTACCATGGAGGGGCGGGGCTTCATCCCCTCTGATGTCATGGAGGCGGTCCAACTCAGCAGAGATCTCCCATCAGCCCTCAAGTTCCTGACTCACTGCTGCCCCATCTGTCAGGAGCATGTCTCCTTCAGCAGGGTGAGAGGGCGGGCGGGCGATGCAAGTCATGGAAACAGACTCTGTGAAGAGATTTTGGACAGACTCACTGCTCCTGTTTCTTCTTCTGTGGCTTTATTTCCTGCAGATCATCACCATGACTCACTGCTCCTGTTTCTTCTTCTGTGGCTTTATTTCCTGCAGATCATCACCATGACTCACTGCTCCTGTTTCTTGTGTCAGACATGTTTTAAGACATTTTTCTTATCGGCCATAAAAGAGAAGAGCATCGATCAGCTGGTTTGTCCTCAGTGTGGCCGACCGGAGGTCAGAGGTCAGGGAGGGATGGACTACTTCAACCTGCTGGACACACAGGTGAGTCACCTTTACATCCTGCTTCTGTCTGTTTCGTTCATCCAGATAAGTAAGTGTGTGTGTGTGTGTGTGTGTGTGTGTGTGTGTGTGTGTGTGTGTGTGTGTGTGTGTGTGTGTGTGTGTGTGTGTGTGTGTGTGCAGATCCGTCACTTCCTGCCTCCTCAGATCCATGAACTCTTTCAGAGGAAGCTCAGAGATCGAGCTCTGCAGGACATGCCCAACTTCTGCTGGTGTGCTCATGTAAGAGTCCTGATGAGACTAGACCCGGTCCTGAGACTAGACCCGGTTCTGGGACGAGACCCGGTCCTGATGAGGTGTGTGTGTGTGTGTGTGTGTGTGTTTCAGTGTTCCTTCGGCATGCTTCATGGAGCTGACAGGTTGAGGATGGACTGTCCCAGCTGTAAGAAGAGTACCTGCTGTCAGTGCAGATCTCCTGTAAGACACACACTCGGACACACACACACACACACACACTATAGTGATCACAGTTGTTGACGTGTGTGTGTGTGTGTGTGTGTGTGTGTGTGTGTGTGTGTGTGTGTGTTTCTGCAGTGGTCTCCTCAACATCAGGGACTTTCCTGTCAACAGTTTAGAACTCTGCAGCAGCAGAACCGTCTGGACCCCGAGACCTGCAGCCTGCTGCACGACAACAACAACATCAGTACAAACACACAGACTGTCATGTGTTCATACAGACTGTCAGATGTATGTGTCGTCCTCAGTGTCCGAGCTGACATGTATGTGTCATGTGTCGTCCTCAGAGTGTCCTAGCTGACATGTATGTGTCGTCCTCAGAGTGTCCTAGCTGACATGTATGTGTCGTCCTCAGAGTGTCCTAGCTGACATGTATGTGTCGTCCTCAGAGTGTCCTAGCTGACATGTATGTGTCGTCCTCAGAGTGTCCTAGCTGACATGTATGTGTCGTCCTCAGAGTGTCCTAGCTGACATGTATGTGTCGTCCTCAGAGTGTCCTAGCTGACATGTATGTGTCGTCCTCAGAGTGTCCTAGCTGACATGTATGTGTCGTCCTCAGAGTGTCCTAGCTGACATGTATGTGTCGTCCTCAGAGTGTCCTAGCTGACATGTATGTGTCGTCCTCAGAGTGTCCTAGCTGACATGTATGTGTCGTCCTCAGAGTGTCCTAGCTGACATGTATGTGTCGTCCTCAGAGTGTCCTAGCTGACATGTATGTGTCGTCCTCAGAGTGTCCTAGCTGACATGTATGTGTCGTCCTCAGAGTGTCCTAGCTGACATGTATGTGTCGTCCTCAGAGTGTCCTAGCTGCCAGCTGCTCTTCAGTCTGTGTAAAGGAGGCTGCCTCCACTTCACCTGCTCTCAGTGTTTCCATCAGTTTTGTGGCGGCTGCAGTCGTCCCTTCATTCCCGGACCCGTGAGGCTCTTTTCATTTGTTTTATCAGCAAGTGCTTTGATTGGTTTTAACTTGAGGCCAGAAGGTTTATAATGTGGCAGCGACTCCTGAAGAGTTTTACTTTCAGTACTATCAGTAGATCCTGCTGACAGAGACTGACTCACACACACTTGAGTCTACAGTGTGATTCATATGGACCTCTATTCTTCAGGCCTGCAGTTTCTCCGCTGACTGTGGAAGGAAAGGTCTTCACGCGCACCACCCCAGAGACTGCCTGTACCACCTGAGGGACTGGAGCGTGGCCCGGCTGCACTTGCTGCTGCAGGTGAGCTCCTGTGAGCGACCGAGCCGGCGGCTGTGTGTTACTGCTGAGTGTGATGACGTGGACTGTGCTTCTGGTTCTCAGCATTACGGAGTGTCTCTCACCTGGCTGGAACCAGCCAATGCCAGCTCACCTGACTCCAGTCAGACAGGTGAGGTCTGTTCGTGCTCATCAGGAGAATCTTCCAGCTCCCAGTTTGCTTGACCCGCTTGTTCATTTTCAGGAGTGTGTTTGGTTTTGGAGCTGAGAGACGACGACGGCGGAGGGGAGGAGCCTTGTGGGCGGCCGGCTCTCCATGAATACAAGGGCTACTGCCAGTAAGACCAGTGCTCCCAGTAAGACCAGTGCTCTCCATAAATACAAGGGCTACTGCCAGTAAGACCAGTGCTCCCAGTAAGACCAGTGCTCTCCATAAATACAAGGGCTACTGCCAGTAAGACCAGTAGGGGGCGGGGTTAGGGCTCTGTAGGTGGTGAGTAGTATTTTGAAGTCCATCCTGTACTTGACCAGCAGCCGGTGAAGGTTGTGTAGCACCGGGTGATGTGGTCGTAGCACAGGTGGAGGTGAGCTGTCGAGCGGCAGAGTTCTGTTGTCAAGTCTGGAGATTATGAGAGCAGGGAGGCGTGTACCTGTAAGGTGAGCTCGTGGTGGCGTACCTGTAAGGCGTACCTGTAAGGTGAGCTCGTGGTGGCGTACCTGTGAGGTGAGCTCGTGGTGGCGTACTTGTGAGGTGAGCTCGTGGTGGCGTACCTGTAAGGTGAGCTCGTGGTGGCGTACCTGTAAGGTGAGCTCGTGGTGGCGTACCTGTGAGGTGAGCTCGTGGTGGCGTACCTGTGAGGTGAGCTCGTGGTGGCGTACCTGTGAGGTGAGCTCGTGGTGGCGTACCTGTGAGGTGAGCTCGTGGTGGCGTACCTGTAAGGCGTACCTGTAAGGTGAGCTCGTGGTGGCGTACCTGTGAGGTGAGCTCGTGGTGGCGTACCTGTGAGGTGAGCTCGTGGTGGCGTACCTGTGAGGTGAGCTCGTGGTGGCGTACCTGTAAGGTGAGCTCGTGGTGACGTACCTGTGAGGTGAGCTCGTGGTGGCGTACCTGTGAGGTGAGCTCGTGGTGGCGTACCTGTGAGGTGAGCTCGTGGTGGCGTACCTGTAAGGTGAGCTCGTGGTGGCGTACCTGTGAGGTGAGCTCGTGGTGGCGTACCTGTGAGGTGAGCTCGTGGTGGCGTACCTGTGAGGTGAGCTCGTGGTGGCGTACCTGTGAGGTGAGCTCGTGGTGGCGTACCTGTGAGGTGAGCTCGTGGTGGCGTACCTGTAAGTCGTACCTGTAAGGTGAGCTCGTGGTGGCGTACCTGTGAGGTGAGCTCATGGTGGCGTACCTGTGAGGTGAGCTCGTGGTGGCGTACCTGTAAGGCGTACCTGTAAGGTGAGCTCGTGGTGGCGTACCTGTGAGGTGAGCTCGTGGTGGCGTACCTGTGAGGTGAGCTCGTGGTGGCGTACCTGTGAGGTGAGCTCGTGGTGGCGTACCTGTGAGGTGAGCTCATGGTGATGTACCTGTACAGGCTGCACTATAAGGAGCGTCTGGTGGAGCTGGTCCGGCGCTGCGGTGCCGACCCGGCGGCCGTCTTCACTCCGGCAGAGATGAGGGCGGAGCTGCAGCGCTGGCACGTCACCATGCCGACCAAGAAACCAGAAGAACCAGAACCGCTGTACACACACCGCCTCCGCCTGGTCAGTGACATCATCATGAATACAGTTTTCTGTTATTAATGACGGGTTTTGATCAAATTGTCTTCCTCTGATTGATCGTTTCCATTCGGCCAATCACAGCCCAGTACCTTGTTTCTTCTTCAGACTCTGACCAATAGCGTTCCTCTCAGGAAGCAGCGACAACCTCCTGGAGCTCCGCCTCCACACCTGCTGCCAAGTGACTGACTCCACCCACTCATAACACGTCGGCCAATCAGACGTCAATATTGCGCTAAGCTCTGAATCAGGCGTTACTAAGCAACCAAAAATGTGAAATGTAAAGGTGAAATGGTGTTGCTGTGACATCATCAGTTAGCGCTTCAATACCTTCACAATAAAGTTAACATCTGAAGGACTGTGAGAACCTTCTGCTACTTTAACTGTTAGAATACATGAAATAAATAATATATTACTATACTTCAGAGTCTCTGTCTTCTCTTCAGTCACTGAAGCTTATGAGACTTCACTAAAGATGTCGTCTATAAACTTCTAGATGACGATACATCTTTAATAGAGTCTCATAAGCTTTGTTTCAGCCACAGACGTCACATCTGTGCTTTTCTGTTGGAGCGTTTCATTTATTGATTGCTGTCGGCAGGTCAAGAGGATTTCATAAACCTTAGGGTCTTTAGGGTTAAGTGTCTTTATGGTCTTTAGGGTTAAGTGTCTTTAAGGTCTTTAGGGTTAAGTGTCTTTAAGGTCTTTAGGGTTAAGTGTCTTTATGGTCTTTTGGGTTAAGTGTCGTTATGGTCTTCAGGGTTAAGTGTCTTTAAGGTCTTTAGGGTTAAGTGTCTTTAAGGTCTTTAGGGTTAAGTGTCTTTAAGGTCTTTAGGGTTAAGTGTCTTTATGGTCTTCAGGGTTAAGTGTCGTTATGGTCTTTAGGGTTAAGTGTCGTTATGGTCTTTAGGGTTAAGTGTCTTTAAGGTCTTTAGGGTTAAGTGTCTTTCGTGTCTTAAGTGTCTTTAGGGTTAAGTGAATTTAGGGTTAAGTGTCTGTAGGGTTAAGTGAATTTAGGGTAAATAGTATGAAGTGAGAGTATGTCAAAATATGTAATTAATAATATGGTGTGAGTCATAGAATAGTTCATAAAAAAAAAGTCAGAACCTTGTTTTGCTTTTATGACAAACTTTATGACAAACGTTTCATGACAAACGTTAGTAGGAGGTGGACCAGGAGGTAGGCTAGGAGGAGGTGGACTAGGAGGTGGGCTAGGAGGTGGGCTAGGAGGAGGTGGGCTAGAAGGAGGTGGGCTAGGAGGTGGACTAGGAGGAGGTGGGCTAGGAGGAGGTGGGCTAGGAGGTGGGCTAGGAGGAGGTGGGCTAGGAGAGGTGGGTTAGGAGAGGTGGGCTAGGAGGTGGTGGACTAGGAGGTGGGCTAGGAGAGGAGGGTTAGGAGGAGGTGGGCTAGGAGAGGTGGGCAAGGAGAGGTGGGCTAGGAGAGGTGGGCTAGGAGGAGGTGGACTAGGAGGAGGTGGACTAGGAGGAGGTGGACTAGGAGAGGTGGGCTAGGAGAGGAGGGTTAGGAGGAGGTGGGCAAGGAGAGGTGGGCTAGGAGGAGGTGGACTAGGAGAGGTGGGCTAGGAGAGGTGGGCTAGGAGG
>NW_027175832.1:21525043-21570043 GCF_023055335.1 Clinocottus analis | reverse complement strand
GGTACACATGAGTCATGGGGGTCAGGTACACAAGGGTCATGGGGTCAGGTACACAAGGGTCATGGGGTCAGGTACACATGAGTCATGGGGTCAGGTACACATTAGTCATGGGAGTCAGGTACACAGGGGTCATGGTCATGGGGTCAGGTACACAGGGGTCATGGTGTCATGGGCTCAGGTACACAGGGGTCCTGACTGACGAGTCTTCATTTCTTCTTCATCTTGGACACTTTCTCTTTCCTCTTTTTCACGTGTTTTGGAACTTTTTGTGTTCTTTTTTCTCTCTGAGCTTCTTTCACCATCTTCTTCTTCTCCTGAAAGAACCAATCAGATTATCAGGAGACTCTCTGTGTTTCAGACCGCTTCTTCCTTATAAAGAGGGTTCAATACCTTTTTGTCCATCTGGGCTTCCTCACTCTGCTCCTTCTGAACTACTTCTTCTTCTTCTTCATCCTCATCCTCCTCCTCTGAGGATGAAGACTGGTCCCCCTCCAGCAGAGCAGGAACCTGGAGGATCAAACAGTGAAGGGTAGCTCCTCCCACCTGTGTAGCTCCTCCCACCCATGTAGCTATCTACATTTACAATATGTTGCTGTTGCTAAGCTAACACTACCATCAGTCAGAAGGTGGTCATACCGTTTGAACTCCAGACAGATCCTTCCTCAGTCCAGTCAGCGTCTGATACAGAACCTGAAACACAAACACTCATGTAACCAGGTATTCCCACAGGTATTACCACAGGTACCACTACAGGTATTACCACAGGTACCACTACAGGTATTACCACAGGTACCACTACAGGTACTACCACAGGTATTACTACAGGTACTACCACAGGTACTACTACCACCACAGGTACCACCACAGGTACTACTACCACCACAGGTACTACCACTACAGGTACTACCACTACAGGTACTACCACTACAGGTATTACCACCACAGGTACTACCACTACAGGTATTACCACCACAGGTATTACCACCACAGGTACTACCACTACAGGTATTACCACCACAGGTATTACCACAGGTGTTACTCCAGGTATTACCACAGGTGTTACTACAGGTGTTACCACAGGTGTTACTACAGGTGTTACCACAGGTACCACTACAGGTATTACCATGGGTACCACTACAGGTACCACTACAGGTATTACCACAGGTACCACTACAGGTATTACCACAGGTACTACCACAGGTATTACCACTACAGGTATTACCACTACAGGTATTACCACTACAGGTATTACCACTACAGGTATTACCACTACAGGTATTACCACTACAGTTATTACCACAGGTGTTACTTCAGGTATTACCACAGGTGTTACTTCAGGTATTACCACAGGTACCACTACATGTATTACCACAGGTATTACCACAGGTACCACTACAGGTATTACCACAGGTATTACCACTACAGGTATTACCACTACAGGTATTACCACTACAGGTATTACCACAGGTACTACTACAGGTACCACTACAGGTATTACCACTACAGGTATTACCACAGGTACCACTACAGGTACCACTACAGGTATTACCACTACAGGTATTACCACTACAGGTATTACCACTACAGGTATTACCACAGGTATTACCACAGGTATTACCACAGGTGTTACCTCAGGTATTACCACAGGTATTACCACAGGTATTACCACAGGTACCACTACAGGTATTACCACAGGTACCACTACAGGTATTACCACAGGTACCACTACAGGTATTACCACAGGTGTTACTTCAGGTATTACCACAGGTGTTACTTCAGGTATTACCACAGGTGTTACTTCAGGTATTACCACAGGTACTACTACAACTCTCTGCATATGCATCTCTCATTGTCTCTTGTGTTTCTCTCACGTTGTCGTGGTGACCACAGAAGGCCGACTCCTCCTCCTTGGTCCTCATCAGGTCGACGTCTCGCTCGTAGTGACTCACCTCCGTCAGCGTACGGGGGATGTAGGCCTTCATGAATACCTGAGGGGTCAGAGGTCAGAGGTCAGAGGTCGTCACCAGCTGAACACGAGGATGCCGGCGCTCTCGTCACCTCCTCGTCCACTCCGTCCTGATCCGAGCGCTGCTCCGACGTCCGCTCAGCTGAGATCACCATCGCCTGGACGACCGACGGCAGAATAATACAAATATTTATCTTTTGTTCCTAGTGTTTCTTTAACTTGTTGTTTTGAGCATGTTTTTGTGAATATAGTTTTTCCAGGGAGGGTTCAGACCTTCTCCAGGTATTGGTCGATGTTGTGGCAGGTGATCGACGGGTCGGTGATGAAGTCAAACAGTTCTCTGACCGTCATCACCGCGACGCCGCGCTTCATGAAGAACTCTGGAGAACAATCAGAGCAAAGCATCGACGTACTGGGGAGAACCTGCTGATAGTTCCTGTCACACAGCGACCTGAAGCCAGAACGCTGTGTGACAGAGCTGCATGCTCTCTGCTGACCACCAGGGGGTGACTCCTCTGGTTGTATAGAAGTCTATGCTTCATGTGTTAAAGCTGCATGCTCTCTGCTGACCACCAGGGGGCGACTCCTCTGGTTGTATAGAAGTCTATGCTTCATGTGTTAAAGCTGCATGCTCTCGGCTGACCACCAGGGGGCGACTCCTCTGGTTGTATAGAAGTCTATATAAATGACTCTACTTCTCTCTTGATGTATTCCCTCAGTAAACATTGTAAACATGAGTTTATGTCTCAATCTCTAGTTTCAAGTCTTCTTCTATACAGCATGATGTTCATTTAGTACATTATGGTCTGTTAGAGTCAAACAACCATAAAGCAGGGGACGCTTTAGGGCGGGGCTTCAAGATGATTGACAGGTCAGCACCACGACGTTGTCAAGGTTTTTGTCTTCAACTAACCTTTTCACTGTGTTTTCACTTCACCAAACTGAACTTTGGTGATCTAAATGTCTAATTCAGCGATCAGTCGTACTTAGCTCCGCCCTCTACAGTCACTTCTGGTTCCAAAAAACATGGCGTTGACCAAAGCTGACTCACCGTTGACGTTGCTGCAGTCCTTCCTGAGGAACTCCAGCGCGTGAGGATGGTCGTGCTCCACCGATTGGGATACGTCGATGATGTAAGCATCTCCTTCGTGATACCTACAGACGGGTTAGTGACTTTTAGAGGCTTTTATTTTGAAGAGGTTGTGTGTAGGGGGCGTGTCTTACAGCATGTTGAACTCGCTGAGGTCAGCGTGGACGAGTCGAGCCTCCTGGAACATCTTCCTCATGTTCTGCAGAACCTGCAGGTACAGCTCACGGGCCTTCGACTCAGACAGCGCCGCGTTCTTCAGCAGAGGAGCCGGCCTGAGCAGGAGGGACCAGAACACGGGTCAGTACAGGGACAAGAACACGGGTCAGAACACAGGTCAGAACAGGGACCAGAACACGGGTCAGTGCAGGGACAAGAACACAGGTCAGTGCAGGGACCAGAACACAGTTCAGTACAGGGACAAGAACCCGGGTCAGAACAGGGACCAGAACACGGGTCAGAACAGTTATGTGGCTCCGATCGGTTCTTACATGTCGTCTTTTCCGATGAAGCTCATCAGCAGAACGTGACTTCTGAGCAGCTTCGGTTCTGGACTCGGGATTCCTGCCGTCTGCAGCCTGAGAACCACAAACTAAGTTCTATCAGCCAATTGGACAAGGTTCTACTGGGTTCTATCAGCTGGGTGGACAAGGTTCTACTGGGTTCTATCAGCTGGGTGGATAAGGTTCTACTGGGTTCAATTAGCCGGTTGGATAAGGTTCTACTGGGTTCTATCAGCCGGTTGGATAAGGTTCTAATGGGTTCTATCAGCCGGTTGGACAAGGTTCTACTGGGTTCTATCAGCCGGTTGGACAAGGTTCTATTGGGTTCTATCCGCTGGGTGGATAAGGTTCTATCTACTGGGTTCTATCAGCTGGGTGGATAAGGTTCTACTGGCAATTTATATACAACTATAAACAAAGTACAAAAAACAATCACCCATAAAAAAGTCATTAAAAATATTTTTAAAAAACCCTGACGGAACCATCAATGTAAACAGAGGAACGTTCATGAGGTTCCATCAGGCCATGAGGAGGCGGGATCAAACCCCTGACCCTCTGGTCAGAAGACGTAATCAATAAACTATCAGTGAGATGACTTTTCAAAATAAAAGCATCCGCATGAGGAGCAGCAGCTCACCTGTTCTATCAGCTGGGTGGATAAGGTTCTACTGGGTTCTATCAGCTGGGTGGATAAGGTTCTACTGGGTTCTATCAGCTGGGTGGATAAGGTTCTACTGGGTTCTATCAGCCGGTTGGACAAGGTTCTACTGGGTTCTATCAGCTGGTTGGACAAGGTTCTACTGGGTTCTATTAGCTGGGTGGATAAGGTTCTACTGGGTTCTATTAGCTGGGTGGATAAGGTTCTACTGGGTTCTATCAGCTGGTTGGACAAGGTTCTACTGGGTTCTATTAGCTGGGTGGATAAGGTTCTACTGGGTTCTATCAGCTGGGTGGATAAGGTTCTACTGGGTTCTATCAGCCGGTTGGACAAGGTTCTACTGGGTTCTATCAGCTGGGTGGATAAGGTTCTACTGGGTTCTATCAGCTGGTTGGTCAAGGTTCTACTGGGTTCTATCAGCTGGGTGGATAAGGTTCTACTGGGTTCTATCAGCTGGTTGGACAAGGTTCTACTGGGTTCTATCAGCTGGGTGGATAAGGTTCTACTGGGTTCTATCAGCTGGTTGGACAAGGTTCTACTGGGTTCTATCAGCTGGGTGGATGAGGTTCTATGTGTCAGAAGAAAGGTTCTGACCTGATGAGGTTCCTCATCTCCTTCTCTGCCCAGGTTCTCACCATCTTCCTGGGGTTTCCTTTACAGTAACCGTGACGGAACCTGCAGAACCACAGAAGAACTTGAAACAGCAAGATCCTCATGATGACTGAGAGGATCTACCTCCACCACCTCCACCTCTCTCCCACCCTCCACCTCTCTCTCTCCCTCCCTCCATTCCTCTACCTGAACTCTCCACTGACGTATTTGTCTCGGTCCTTGAACATCAGGATGGAGGTCTTGTAGATCTTGATGGCTCTGCTTTCTCCTGCAGCGGTGCTGGCGTGGTACACGTTAGCCTGGAACACGCACACGCACACGCACACGCACACACATGCGCATGCGCGTGTGTGTGTGTGTAAAAAGCAGAGTATTGATGAGTATAATCAGAGTATTGATGAGTATAATCAGAGTATTGATGAGTATAATCAGAGTATTGATCAGTATAATCAGAGTATTGATCAGTATAATCAGAGTATTAATGAGTATAATCAGAGTATTAATCTGACCTCCTTCCCCGTGCTGATGCAGCCATTAATTTCACAGATGACTCCACGACTCAACATTTTGAAGAGAATCATTCGAGTTCGAGGATCTAAAACCTGCAGAAGAAGAGCAACGATCAGCTGATCAAGAGGAAAGGAACGTCCACGAGGTTCTACCATGTTCTAGTCAATGAGGAGAAGAACTTCCATGAGGTTCCATGATGTTCTCATCAATGTAAACAGAGGAACGTTCATGAGGTTTCATCAGGCCATGAGGAGGCGGGATCAAACCCCTGACCCTCTGGTCAGAAGACGTAATCAATAAACTATCAGTGAGATGACTTTTCAAAATAAAAGCATCCGCATGAGGAGCAGCAACTCACCTGTTCCACTGTGGCTCGGTCAGCTTTGTCCTTCACTCGGTACCTGCAGAGAGCAGCCAATCAGATCATTAGTCACCGGTCACAAGACCCGTGAGGTCACACCGCCAGAGGTCACACATACTTGGCAGCTTCTTTCTGTTTCTGCATCGTCGTCACTTTGTTGATCACCGAGTCGGCATAATTCAGTTTATCTGAAACAACAAATAAAAACTGTAAGTATTTAGATGAAATACTCTCATGTGAGCTGAAAGTGTGAAGATGTGTGTGTGTGTGTGTGTGTGTATGTGTTTACCCAGGTTGATCTTGTGTTCATACTTCCTCAGAGCTTTATCAGACGGAGTCGACTGCAGCGTCTTATTGGACGGATTCTGTCTGTTGGACTGACCAATGAAAACACCAGATCACAGTCAGCTGACACAGAAGCAGAAGCAGAACCAGAACCATTGATCAGAGGGTCTGACCTGACAGCTGACAGTCATCCTGTTGTATCTTTTGGTAAGATCTCCTCCTGCTGAACGCCACGCCCACTCCTCCTCCTCCTCCTCGTCTTCCTCTTCATATTCATCCTCATCTTCCTCCTGCTGTCGGTCTGATGATGGCTGAGTGACACCACTGATTTGAAGCGCTGCTGCCAGCTGTGACTGGTCACTACAGAGAGAACATCAGCTGTGACTGGTCACTACAGAGAGAACATCAGCTGTGACTGGTCACTACAGAGAGAACATCAGCTGTGATTGGTCACTGAAGAGAGAACATCAGCTGTTTACTCTTCATGATGTGAGGCTCTCCAACATAAGGAATCACTATTCAACCTCATTAATAACCATTCAACTGGCCGGTTCTACTGTTCTCTACTGGATTTTTCGGTAGGTTCTACTGGATGTTAGTTAGGGTTTACTGTTCTAGGTTCTACTGAACGTAGAACAAGAAGTAAACAAAAGTCTCACCTGTCCTGCTCCGCGTCGTCAAACTGTCCAGGTACACAGCTGACGGCCGACATGACGTCACACAGAACTTTGAAACCAGAACTATCCAGAATCAAACCCGGTCCGAACTGATCCAAACCTTGTCGGAGCTGCTTCTCACACGGCAGCGTGTTACGTTCTTTTCCGGGTCTGGACACGTGACTACGGCGAGAGACGAGGGTGTTTTAGCCAAGTGCAGCTCAGCGCTGCGCCTGTTGAACTAATACTACCTTATGGAGGTACTTCTGTCGAGGTAATACTACCTTATAGAAGTACTCCTGTCGAGGTAATACTACCTTATAGAGTACGAATAGCCACTGTAGCAGTGGGAGGCGGTGGTGCAGCTTTTATGTTGAAAACCCCGGACAGGAAGTCTCTTGTCGCGGAGCAGCTTCCGGGTCGCAGCCTCGTGAAACGTGTTGTTGAGTTAAGTTCCTGAAGATGTTCGCGGGTCTGGAGCGGACCCCCCGGACCCTGCTGGTCTGCGAGCGGTCCAGTTTCCTGGACGACAAGAACCGGCTGAGCGCTCAGGTGGAGCAGCTGCACTTCAACTACAAGGTGAGGCACCACAACACACAATATACACACAGGGCAGAACACACAGCTGCAGTTCAACTACAAGGTGAAGCACGATAACACATACACACATAACACACAGTATACACACATAACGCAGGACACACAGCTGCACTTCAACTACAAGTTGAGGCACAGTAACACGCAATATACACAAAATAACACACAGCTGCACGACAAGGTGAGTCTATGGAGAAGCAAGAAGCTCAGGCTGAAGCCTGAGAAACGGACTTTCTGGTGGATTTACTGATGACTCCTTTCACACAGAGTCACGGAGGGTTATAGAGGGTCACAAAGGGTTTTGGGCATCTGGTGAGTAAACTGCTGGTTGTGTTACTGTTTTTACATCTGCAGTCGTATTTAATCACAAACGGCCATAGTGTAGCTGCTGATGGTGGCTTTTTATATTTGTGCTGAATTTTCTGTGTTGTTGGAGAATTAAAGAAGAAGCGGTGTGCAGCGCAGCAGCTGTTACTCATGCCTCTCCTCAAGGTGCAGCAGCTGGAGATGTCTTGTGTGTGCAGTGTTTTAGTGCTGCAGTTTTAGATTGTTTTGTCAAATAGCTCCGCGGGTCGGTCCGCCCCCGTGTGAGCTCTCTGCCTGTATTACTGAAAGCAGAGTGAGGTCTGCTGTCCACACGAGTCTGAACGTGAGTCGGTCTGACGCCGATATCTACTCTTACACGTTAAGTCATGAAATGAAAATATCTAAACATGTTATTCACCTGTGGAATTAGTATTCCGTCTGTAATGAGCCCCATTCTTTTACCTGTGCAGGTGTCCATGCTGCTGCCTGATTGTAGCTCCGCCCCCTCCCACCTGGAAGCTGTATTTAACAGTATCAACAGTTTCTACCTGATCAGGAAGCTGCCCATACACGAGCTGCTGGACATACCCTTCCTGGAGACAGCTGTGCACCAGGGTAACACCTGTACACACACTTGTACACGCACACATGACACACGGATGTCTGACCCGTGTGCCTCTCTGCAGGACGTGTCTCTGGTCTGTCCTACGGGACGAGGATAGACGAGGACAACTGTGTAGCACTGATGCCAAACGGTAAAAACTCTCATATCATAAAGGTCACCTGTCTGTCTGCAGGTCGTCTGTCTGCAGGTCACCTGTCTGTCTGTCTGCAGGTCACCTGACTCTCTCTCTGGATAAAGACTCCTTTGAGCTGTTGGGAGTAGAAGGGAAACCGTCCAGATTCAACCAGCGAACCAACAACAGATTTGGTTTGTTTATGAAACGAACGTGTATGAATAAAAAACACTGTTTTTATATATATATATATATATATATATATATATATATATATATATATATATATATATATATATATATATATATATATATATATATATATATATATATATATATATATATATATATATATATATATATATATATATATATATATATATTACAGTAGTATCTGTAGACTTGACTGACAGCGCCATGGCTCCTGGTGGGCGGGGCTACCAGAGACTCGTCAAAGGTCTGAGGTCACGACTCCAACTAAAGACCGACTTCCTGCTGTCACGCCATCCAGGTGAGACACACTCCCGGTTCTGAAATATCCCACCAATCTGAACGGCTCACGGCCATTCAGCGTCTCAGACTAACAGAAGTTATTACCCATAACCCTCTATCCTGTAGGAGGCGGGGCCTCTCTGCAGGCCCTCCTGTCTCGTTACGATTGGTCGGAGCACAGACCTGAGATCAGAAGCCACACCCTCCAGGACCTGTCCTGTCCCCTGCTGACCTCTGACCTGCAGTCATGTGACCCCCACCGCCTGCTGGAGTGGCTCGGGGCCGTGGACGCCCACGTCAGCTGGTGAGACCGTGACGCCGTGACAATGGCTCGTATTCTACCCGGTGGCCTCCCCGTTGACTCTCCTTCTGTGGTTTCAGTGAGAATGTGTCCAACAGCTTCCTGTCCTCGCTGGTCTGTCCCGAGCCACAGAGCCGGACCAGCGGAGCGCTGAGCGTCTCCGTCTGCGGACTGCTGCGTCCTCAAGACGTCCAGAGACTCATCCAGCAGGCCAGGTAGCACTGATTGATCCCTTATTGATCAATAAGGATAAAGGGAGCGTTAAGGGACGATACCTCCATAAAAGATAAAGATCTAGTATTTTCAGCAGTACTCTTCCTGCTATACTTGTCATACTAGTAGAAGTGTAGCAGTACTAGTACGCTGTCCTCGTCCTCAGGGCGTACCTGGAGCAGCCTCAGGTGGAGCCCTGGGTGTCTCTGACGGTTCATGGCTTCGTGGACAGTCCGGTCTCGTGGGGAGATGAAGAACATGGAGTCCTGAAGGGAGGAGAGCTTTTCTACAGCCTGCTGCTGTTCCAGGACCACACCTACCAGCTGCACCTGGCTACAGGGGCCCACGACACCTGTCCCCCATGACAGGTGTCTTCAGGACTACTACCGTCTTCAGGACTACACCTGTCCCCATGGATGATGTCCTCAGCAGGTGGTTTCAGGGTTGAGTTCATTATTCAGGTTTTGTTGTAGAAACCGGTTCCTATTTTGGATTTAAATGAAAGTAAAACATGATTAAAGTGAATATGAGTGATAAGTGTGACTATGGAGGCGGCCCCTTGTGGGCCTCCAGCCTCAGTGACTGCCGACTAAACTTCATGTTATTTTGTTAGAAAACAACATCACTTCATTTGTCCTAAAAATAAACAGTTGTTCCTCGAAATGGTTAATTATTCACGTTTCTACTAACACTCATTGGCTGCATTGAAAGAGACCTCCATAGAGACCTCTTTGATTGACAGAATACAAACAGCATTTACTTCATTCAAATGAAACAACAGATTCACGGAGTCTGTTTATTTTACACATGAGAAACTCTGATCCAACCTCACATCCTGGTCTCTGGATCAGTTCATTCACATGACTCAAGCCACGCCCACACGATGCAGAGTCAGTCTCTCAGGTACGGACTCGTATCTGTCAAACATCTGATGAACCAAACATCAGGTTTAGCATCCTGTTTCTGCTCAGCTTCCACTTCCTGTTAATTCCTCCTGACAGAAGCCGTCTGGGACAAGGTCAAAGGTCACCTTCATTTGAAGGAACAGTTCAACTTTCAGTTTCATGTCTGTGTCCAGTACAGACAAAGGTCCAGGACTGTTGAACTAGCTTAGCAAAAAGCCTGGTTCCGAACCGGTCATTGTCTTCTTCAGCAGAACTCTGAACCCTCAACAGTTCCCATATACAGTAAACACACTCAAGAGCTGCAGAACCCTGAGAAGGTCAAGTCAGGTTCTCCTCAGCACTCCTCGCTGGTCTGGCAGGAACAACACACATTAAAACAAACCATTTCATTGTGTCCTGATGTTACTGCCCAACATAAGGCCTTTAACAGCAGAGGACCCAGGATGGAACCCTGTGGAACCCCACGGGTGAGTAAACGTCTGACTGGAGGATAATTATAACTTAAATGTTTACAACAAAAGGATAAAATGTTCAGTGTTTCTTGTCCAGCTCAGAGGAGCTGGTCCTGGTTCTAGCAGAGCTCAGTGCTCCTCTGCAGGTACTGCAGGATGGAGTCGGTTCCCTGCAATGAGCCCCAAACCCTCTTCAGGGCTTCACACTCGCGCTCGTTGGCTTGCTCCAGAGCACTGCGACTGGTGTTCCTCATCAGGGCTTTGGACTCCCGCAGAACCTGCAGGACAGGAAGTGGAACCACCTTCACCAACCAGAATGAGGAACGATGGTGTGTGTGTGTGTGTGTGTGTGTGTGTGTCTGACCTGTGAGTCGACAGTCACTAGTTCTTTGACTCTCAGCATCACTTCCTGTGTGAAGGTTCCCGGCCAGAGAACCTGAGACACCAACCCTTTAGAACACGCCTCCTGAGCCGTCAACTTCCTGCCACTCAGAAGCAGCTCGTTAGCCTAAAACAGAAGACTTAACTTAGCCGAAGTGGTACGTTAGTGAGCAGTAAGGGAGAGGAAGTGGTACGTTAGTGAGCAGTAAGGGAGAGGAAGTGGTACGTTAGTGAGCAGTAAGGGAGAGGAAGTGGTACGTTAGTGAGCAGTAAGGGAGAGGAAGTGGTACGTTAGTGAGCAGTAAGGGAGAGGAAGTGGTACGTTAGTGAGCAGTAAGGTAGAGGAAGTGGTACGTTAGTGAGCAGTAAGGGAGAGGAAGTGGTACGTTAGTGAGCAGTAAGGGAGAGGAAGTGGTAAGTTAGTGAGCAGTAAGGGAGAGGAAGTGGTACGTTAGTGAGCAGTAAGGGAGAGGAAGTGGTACGTTAGTGAGCAGTAAGGGAGAGGAAGTGGTACGTTAGTGAGCAGTAAGGGAGAGGAAGTGGTACGTTAGTGAGCAGAGGAAGTGGTACGTTAGTGAGCAGTAAGGTAGAGGAAGTGGTACGTTAGTGAGCAGTAAGGTAGAGGAAGTGGTACGTTAGTGAGCAGTAAGGGAGAGGAAGTGGTACGTTAGTGAGCAGTAAGGTAGAGGAAGTGGTACGTTAGTGAGCAGTAAGGGAGAGGAAGTGGTACGTTAGTGAGCAGTAAGGGAGAGGAAGTGGTGGACTGACCGAGGCGAGGCCCATGATGCGGGGGAAAGTGAAGGAGGAGCAGGCGTCTGGCGTCTGGCCGTAAGAGGCGTATGGCGTCTGGAACCAGGCCTTCTCATTCGCCCACACCACGTCGCAGAGCGGCAGAATGGCAGCACCGAGGCCGTGCGCCGGCCCGTTCACCGCCGCCACAATGGGCTTCCTGAACTGGATGAAGGTGTTGACAAAGGTCCTAAAGAGGAGTCAGGTCAGAGGTTACGCTTACTGATACGTCAGACAGGGCTGCCATGGCCACCTGGCTTTGACAGTCAGCATTACCTGATGGTTTCAGCCATCTTGATGCTCTCCTTCTTCCTGTCCTCCGTCAGCCGTCGGATGAAGTACAGGAAGTCCAGGCCGCAGCAGAACATGCTTCCAACGGCGCCGAGAAGCACCAGCTTACTGTCGTCTGATGCTGCGGTGGCCATGGCGCTTTGGATCTCCTTCATCACCTGACCAGGAGGAACACAGACTTCAAAGGTGTGTTCTAGCCTCTGGGGGCGTGGCCTCACCTCAGGGTTCAGCGTGTGTTAGGGGTGTGGTCTGGCCTCTGGGGGCGTGGCCTCACCTCAGGGTTTAGCGTGTGTTAGGGGTGTGTTTAGCCTCTGGGGGCGTGGCCTCACCTCAGGGTTTAGCGTGTGTTAGGGGTGTGGTCTGGCCTCTGGGGGCGTGGCCTCACCTCAGGGTTCAGCGTGTTAGGGGTGTGTTCTAGCCTCTGGGGGCATGGCCTCACCTCAGGGTTTAGTGTGTTAGGGTTGTGTTCTAGCCTCTAGGGGCGTGGCCTCACCTCAGGGTTCAGTGTGTTAGGGGTGTGTTCTAGCCTCTAGGGGCGTGGCCTCACCTCAGGGTTTAGTGTGTTAGGGGTGTGTTCTAGCCTCTAGGCGCGTGGCCTCACCTCAGGGTTCAGTGTGTTAGGGGTGTGTTCTAGCCTCTAGGCGCGTGGCCTCACCTCAGGGTTTAGTGTGTTAGGGGTGTGTTCTAGCCTCTAGGCGCGTGGCCTCACCTCAGGGTTCAGCGTGTGTTAGGGTTGTGTTCTAGCCTCTAGGGGCATGGCCTCACCTCAGGGTTCAGCGTGTTAGGGGTGTGTTCTAGCCTCTGGGGGCATGGCCTCACCTCAGGGTTTAGTGTGTTAGGGTTGTGTTCTAGCCTCTAGGCGCGTGGCCTCACCTCAGGGTTCAGTGTGTTAGGGGTGTGTTCTAGCCTCTAGGCGCGTGGCCTCACCTCAGGGTTTAGTGTGTTAGGGGTGTGTTCTAGCCTCTAGGCGCGTGGCCTCACCTCAGGGTTCAGCGTGTGTTAGGGTTGTGTTCTAGCCTCTAGGGGCATGGCCTCACCTCAGGGTTTAGTGTGTTAGGGGTGTGTTCTAGCCTCTGGGGGCGTGGCCTCACCTCAGGGTTTAGTGTGTTAGGGTTGTGTTCTAGCCTCTGGGGGCGTGGCCTCACCTCAGGGTTCAGTGTGTTAGGGGTGTGTTCTAGCCTCTAGGGGCGTGGCCTCACCTCAGGGTTTAGTGTGTTAGGGGTGTGTTCTAGCCTCTAGGGGCGTGGCCTCACCTCAGGGTTCAGCGTGTTGTTCTCAGAGCTCTTGGTAGACAGCAGGATGTGAGTGAAGCCATCTTGTTTCTTCACCACGATGTCCCGGTAGCGGTACGCGCTCTCCGTCTGCCGGACGCTGAACCTCAGACGTTTGTCGAAAGCGGAACGTTCCTCCAGACGCCGCTTCCCCGTTGCCCCAGTAACAGAACCCTGCACACCTGACATCCCATTGGCCTCCATCAGCGCTGCGTTACCTAGGATACAGGAGGTTAGTTCATGTGTTCTATAAGATCCATCAGGACTTAGTCTGCTTCAGGACCGCCGACTCACAGGAACCAGAACTTTTTCCCTGTGAAAGGGTTTTTACTGTCTTTATTTGGGGAGTTGTTTCTGATCTGATGTGAAGTCTGGGACAGATTGTAAAGCCCTCTAAGGCAAATCTTGTATTTGTGATTTGGGGATCTACAAAATAAACTGAATTGAATAGAACTGAACTTCACTTCATATAACAGGTCTACACTGAACTCACAACTACAGGTCTGCTGGCTGCTCCATCCAGGATCTGCCTTCTTCTCATGAAGACCGGCTGGAGGTCTGCTGTCTATGAGGTCTCTATGAGGTCACCTTTACCTGGCGAGCTTATCCATCTACCCGTTGAGCTAAATGGTGTGACCTTTGACCTTACCTATGACGCTGAGGGAGCGCATGGTAGCTGGTGTGACGGGAACCCGGGGCGGGGGCAGGGGATTCTGGCCCCCGCGGGGTCTGGTCCCCATGCGGGCCCTCTCCTCTCCGGGCCCCAGCTGGACCCCTGATGGTTTCTCTAGCAGGGCGACCTCAGGCAGGACCAGGTGAGCATCCTGAGCTCCTGCCTCCAGACCGTGAGCCGCCTCGCTGGGCGAATCCTCCGAGTCCAAGCGGCTGTTCATGGGACTCTTGGGGACCAGGATCTTAATGCCGGTCTTGGACAGGTCCACGCTGCGGCGGGCCGAGCCGGCCGGAGACGCCGACACAAGGAAGCTGCCGAACCGGCCGACAGAGTGATGCGAGCCGGCGGGCGCCATGCGAGCCGGTCCAAAACCGGGTCTCACGGGATCACAGCCTCCCGGTAAAGCTCCGATGAGGTCACAAATGAGGTCGCCGTGAGCCGGGCCGCTGGGTGGCGGCCTGCAGGGCGCTCGGTGGGCGGGGCTGCAGCGGTGGCCGGGCAGGCTGCGGGTGGACCGCAGCAGCGTGCTGCCTCGCTGCCACTCTGCCTCCTGGCGGTTGAAGTCGTGCACGTAGACCATACAGGTGGACAGATGAGTCTCGGGCTCCCAGGTGTCTCCCTCTGAACCGTAGCCTCTCCACCGGACCAGGTACTCCACCTTCCCCTTCTTGTTCTTCCTCTTGTCCACGATCCTCTCCACCTGCACGACAACACACAACTTCATAAGAAAAAGAGCAGCCACCCTATATCTATTCAGTCTTCATATAATGCAACTAACTCTGAGTTAATACTGGGCTAACTCTGAGCTAATATCTAACTAACGCTGAGCTAACACCGAACTAACTCTGCGCTAATACCTAAATAACTGAGTTAACACTGAGCTAATACTAAGCTAACTCTGAGCTAATGCAGAGCTAACTGTGAGCTAACATTACAAGCTAGTTACAGAAGCTAACTCAGCCTGAAGTTTCTATCAGACGAACCTCTGACTCACTTTAAAAGCCACGAACTAACTACTCACTAATTACTTTTCTCGTAAAGTTTTGAAAGTTTACTCGGAACTCCGTCGTTAGCTCCTGTTAGCACGTTAGCATTAGCTTGCATCACCTCGTAGAACTCCTCCGTCGCCATGGAGCCTGTGCGCGTGCACGAGCAGCTTCTCGGGGTTTCTTCTTCACTACAGCAGCAACATGGAGCCGCATGAAGGAGGAGAAGAAGATGATCAGCGTCCTCACTCAGCGAGCACTTCACTAGCTGCTGGCCTTCAGCGCAGCCACATGACGCAACATCCGGGATCATTCACTGACCTTCAAAATAAAAGCTCACTAAATTTGTGAAGCTGAATTGTAAATTTATTTCTCCCATGAACGATAATTACGATGTATTGATGTGATTTATGAGGGCAATGTATGAATTAATGGATTGAAACAAAAAATTTAAGGAAAAAAGAGTGACCAAACATACTAAAAGGACATCAATTTTCACAAGAGCGCAGCAAACCTATTAAAACATCTTTGATACATTAGTCCTTTGTTTCCATTAATTTGTCCCAAATCTGGTCAATCTATTAGATATTTACTAAATAATAGTAAACACTAAATAAGAAACATTAGATTTATTTATTAGTAAAAAAATATCTCTCTTCCCGAAGTAAACCATATCCCTTAACATTAAACTTAAATGTGTAAAACTTTACAAAGTAAAACCATCACAGGCCCAGACAGCAACAATACAGACCAACATAAGAATCAACCAGGATTTATACGCGTATAAGTCAGAACATGAATCGACCCTCTGGATTCAATCCATCAAACAAACTACCAAACGGACCCTGGATGTGTATTAAACAAGCAGCTCCACGTCCTTAATACTGGACAGTCCCTGTTACCTTCAGAGGACAGTACCTTGTTCCCCGTTACCTTCAGAGGACAGTACCCTGTTACCTTCAGAGGACAGTACTTGTTCCCTGTTACCTTCAGAGGACAGTACCTTGTTCCCTGTTACCTTCAGAGGACAGTACCTTGTTCCCTGTTACCTTCAGAGGACAGTACCTTGTTCCCCGTTACCTTCGGAGGACAGTACCGTGTTACCTTCAGAGGACAGTACCTTGTTCCCCGTTACCTTCAGAGGACAGTACCTTGTTCCCTGTTACCTTCAGAGGACAGTACCGTGTTACCTTCAGAGGACAGTACCTTGTTCCCCGTTAACTTCAGAGGACAGTACCTTGTTCCCCGTTAACTTCAGAGGACAGTACCTTGTTCCCCGTTACCTTCAGAGGACAGTACCTTGTTCCCCGTTACCTTCAGAGGACAGTACCCTGTTACCTTCAGAGGACAGTACCGTGTTACCTTCAGAGGACAGTACCCTGTTACCTTCAGAGGACAGTACCGTGTTACCTTCAGAGGACAGTACCTTGTTCCCCGTTACCTTCAGAGGACAGTACCTTGTTCCCCGTTACCTTCAGAGGACAGTACCCTGTTACCTTCAGAGGACAGTACCGTGTTCCCCGTTACCTTCAGAGGACAGTACCCTGTTACCTTCAGAGGACAGTACTTGTTCCCTGTTACCTTCAGAGGACAGTACCTTGTTCCCCGTTACCTTCAGAGGACAGTACCCTGTTACCTTCAGAGGACAGTACTTGTTCCCTGTTACCTTCAGAGGACAGTACCTTGTTCCCTGTTACCTTCAGAGGACAGTACCTTGTTCCCTGTTACCTTCAGAGGACAGTACCTTGTTCCCCGTTACCTTCGGAAGACAGTACCGTGTTACCTTCAGAGGACAGTACCTTGTTCCCCGTTACCTTCAGAGGACAGTACCTTGTTCCCTGTTACCTTCAGAGGACAGTACCGTGTTACCTTCAGAGGACAGTACCTTGTTCCCCGTTAACTTCAGAGGACAGTACCTTGTTCCCCGTTACCTTCAGAGGACAGTACCTTGTTCCCCGTTACCTTCAGAGGACAGTACCCTGTTACTTTCAGAGGACAGTACCGTGTTACCTTCAGAGGACAGTACCCTGTTACCTTCAGAGGACAGTACCGTGTTACCTTCAGAGGACAGTACCTTGTTCCCCGTTACCTTCAGAGGACAGTACCTTGTTCCCCGTTACCTTCAGAGGACAGTACCCTGTTACCTTCAGAGGACAGTACCGTGTTCCCCGTTACCTTCAGAGGACAGTACCCTGTTACCTTCAGAGGACAGTACTTGTTCCCTGTTACCTTCAGAGGACAGTACCTTGTTCCCCGTTACCTTCAGAGGACAGTACCTTGTTCCCCGTTACCTTCAGAGGACAGTACCGTGTTACCTTCAGAGGACAGTACCTTGTTCCCAGTTACCTTCAGAGGACAGTACCTTGTTCCCTGTTACCTTCAGAGGACAGTACTGTGTTACCTTCAGAGGACAGTACCTTGTTCCCCGTTACCTTCAGAGGACAGTACTGTGTTCCCTGTTACCTTCAGAGGACAGTACCTTGTTCCCCGTTACCTTCAGAGGACAGTACCCTGTTACCTTCAAAGGACAGTACCTTGTTCCCTGTTACCTTCAGAGGACAGTACCCTGTTACCTTTAGAGGACAGTACCGTGTTCCCTGTTACCTTCAGAGGACAGTACCTTGTTCCCCGTTACCTTCAGAGGACACTACCCTGTTACCTTCAGAGGACAGTACCGTGTTACCTTCAGAGGACAGTACCTTGTTCCCCGTTAACTTCAGAGGACAGTACCGTGTTCCCCGTTACCTTCAGAGGACAGTACCCTGTTACCTTCAGAGGACAGTACCGTGTTACCTTCAGAGGACAGTACCCTGTTACCTTCAGAGGACAGTACCGTGTTACCTTCAGAGGACAGTACCTTGTTCCCCGTTACCTTCAGAGGACAGTACCTTGTTCCCCGTTACCTTCAGAGGACAGTACCCTGTTACCTTCAGAGGACAGTACCGTGTTCCCCGTTACCTTCAGAGGACAGTACCCTGTTACCTTCAGAGGACAGTACTTGTTCCCTGTTACCTTCAGAGGACAGTACCTTGTTCCCCGTTACCTTCAGAGGACAGTACCTTGTTCCCCGTTACCTTCAGAGGACAGTACCGTGTTACCTTCAGAGGACAGTACCTTGTTCCCAGTTACCTTCAGAGGACAGTACCTTGTTTCCTGTTACCTTCAGAGGACAGTACTGTGTTACCTTCAGAGGACAGTACCTTGTTCCCCGTTACCTTCAGAGGACAGTACTGTGTTCCCTGTTACCTTCAGAGGACAGTACCTTGTTCCCCGTTACCTTCAGAGGACAGTACCCTGTTACCTTCAGAGGACAGTACCGTGTTCCCTGTTACCTTCAGAGGACAGTACCTTGTTCCCTGTTACCTTCAAAGGACAGTACCTTGTTCCCTGTTACCTTCAGAGGACAGTACCCTGTTACCTTTAGAGGACAGTACCGTGTTCCCTGTTACCTTCAGAGGACAGTACCTTGTTCCCCGTTACCTTCAGAGGACACTACCCTGTTACCTTCAGAGGACAGTACCGTGTTCCCTGTTACCTTCAGAGGACAGTACTTTTTCCCTGTTACCTTCAGAGGACAGTACCTTGTTCCCTCTTACCTTCAGAGGACAGTACCTTGTTCCCTGTTACCTTCAGAGGACAGTACCTTGTTCCCTGTTACCTTCAGAGGACAGTACCGTGTTCCCCGTTACTATTAACACACAAAGTCTCCTTCACTGTCCTGATTGGCTACACACTAGTTGTGATGTCATTAACCCTCAAAGTACTTCCAGGGGATGCTAAACATTTAACATCAAACAACACAGACATTAAGTTTTATTGAAAATGTTGGTTTTAATTGCAGATAGAAGGGGTTGAAGTGTTTTATTTGATCTCATGTCAAAGACAAGTTAAATGACGTAAAGTTCTGGATCCAAGTCTGGATCACGGCTCTCCTCCTGATCGGCTCCTCAGTCGGACTTCTTGTCGGGCCGGGTCGTGTGGCGCTGCAGTGACGGAGCCAGCAACGCAACGCTATCATCGTCATGTTCGGTCACGGTAGGTCGGCTCTTACAGCAGAGGTAGAACAAGACGGCAATGATGGCAAACGGGAAGCCGACCAGGACGCAGGCGAGCAGCGGAGCCTGGCTGAACATGGGCTGGAGAAACAGAAAAACAAGACGGAGGTGAGACGTCCCTGAGACAGGAGCACAGGACAGAGGACAACAGGACCGAGGAGAACAGGACTTACAGTCACCGTTACTTTGATGTCGTAGATGAAACGTCTCACTCGCTGATCGACGCCGTTTCCTCCCTGAAACTGAGGTCAGACCAAGAATCAGATTTCTGAAGTAATCAAACTGTTAAATGTTCTCCTCCGTCCTCCAGGTTAGACTGGAGTCCTGACCTGGACGCTGCCGTCCAGAACCCCGTTCAGGAAGTTAAGCAGTTGGAGCTCTGTCTCCACAGCGGCCGCAGGCAGGAAGTAGCCGTCGCTGGATAGATTAACCACAATGAAGGACGGCATCACCACCTCACTGACAATGACAAGCAGAGTCAGGTCAATCAGGGGTATGGAAGTGGACTCTGTCTGGGTTTATTGAAATGTCTCTAGTCCTTAACGTCCCTAGTCCTCACCATTTGTACATGAACATGGGAGACTTAAACACACAAAGGGTTAGACATTAAGGACACTAAGGACTAGAGACATTAAGGACTAGAGTCTTTGAGGACGAGAGTCATTAAGGACACTAAGGACTAGAGACATTAATGATTGAAACAGTCCTACCCCATCACAAGTCCATTAATGTAGTCACTCCCTTCCATGAAACCAAAGTAAAAGTCTCTGGACGGACAGAAAGACAGATTCAGGTTTGTGTCTCAGGACTTTGTCCTGGTTCTTTGTGTCCAATGAGACTCTGACCTGCTGTAGATGTCTCTGTAGTCAGCAGACACTTTCTCCATCAGACTCTTGTACCTGAGCAGGAAACAGGAAACGCATCACAGTGGGGTCAAAGGACGGATGATGATGTCACAGGGTGCTGGATGCAGTCTTACCTCCCGCTGTCCTCACAGAGACTCTTATCCTCCACCAGCACCAACGCCACCAGCTTATCTGTGGGGAAAAAGGCGGAGTCACGTCACAGCAACCAATCGGTAGCCTTAGAATTTCACTCGTCGTTTGAACTTGTTTTTTGTCGTTTATATCTAATTATGAATATTACATTTAGCCGTGTTTTATAAATGGCCACACAAGGGCGCTGCTGGTCACACGGGGATGTTACTGGTCACACGGGGATGTTACTGGTCACACGGGGATGTTACTGGTCCAGTAAAAAAGTCCAGTAAGTGAGTGTCTCCCTGTGGGTGAGCCTCAGCCTGTAGTGAGTGTCTCCCTGTGGGTGAGCCTCAGCCTGTAGTGAGTGTCTCCCTGTGGGTGAGCCTCAGCCTGTAGTGAGTGTCTCCCTGTGGGTGAGCCTCATCCTGTAGTGAGTGTCTCCCTGTGGGTGAGCCTCAGCCTGTAGTGAGTGTCTCCCTGTGGGTGAGCCTCATCCTGTAGTGAGTGTCTCCCTGTGGGTGAGCCTCAGCCTGTAGTGAGTGTCTCCCTGTGGGTGAGCCTCAGCCTGTAGTGAGTGTCTCCCTGTGGGTGAGCCTCAGCCTGTAGTGAGTGTCTCCCTGTGGGTGAGCCTCAGCCTGTAGTGAGTGTCTCCCTGTGGGTGAGCCTCAGCCCTACCTGAGTCCCCCATGGCATACAGGGTGTAGCTGTCGATCCTCAGGTAGTTTGGAAAACGTTCTCTGTTGATCCATGACTTCAGGTCACCGTCAAGTTTCTCTAGAAGTCAGGAAAGAGCACATTTTAAACACAAGACTTCTGTCACAGGAGAGCCAATCAGCTGCCTCGTTAACAGACACACCTCAACTGCTTTCACCTGTTTGTCACTGAATTTCTTTTTATACTGCAATTTAACTGTGAAATGGTTCACGAGCCAACTGACGCTTCAACTGCACACAGTGCTTCAACATCACACTGCAAATTGTCTACTTCATTTGTCATTATGGCTGCTGCCACTGTTCACACAACAAGTGACGCTTCAATTATCTTCACTGATCTCCTGCTTAAACAACATCAGTGTTTTCATACAAACACACTTTAACTCTCTTTGGTAGTCACGCTTCAACTCCCTTTAGTGCACACACTTAACTTCTTACCGTTGAAAGTGAAGTAGGTCCCGTCTTTGAAAACCACCACAGCCGGCAGAGACGGGAGAGAGACGACCTGGACACACGACCAGTGAACCAGAAACACTGAAAAACATCACCACTTCAGGTCGAGAGGAACTTTACGTCCTCTAACGTCCTCTAACGTCCTCCAACGTCCTCTAACGTCTTCTAATGTCCTCCAACGTCTTCTAACGTCCTCTAACGTCCTCTAACGTCCTCCTACGTCCTCTAACGTCTTCTAACGTCCTCTAACGTCTTCTAACGTCCTCTAATGTCTTCTAACGTCCTCCTACGTCCTCCTACGTCCTCTAACGTCTTCTAACGTCCTCTAACGTCTTATAATGTCCTACAACGTCTTCTAACGTCCTCTAACGTCTTCTAACGTCCTCTAACGTCCTCTAACGTCTTCTAACGTCCTCTAACGTCTTATAATGTCCTACAACGTCCCCTAACGTCCTCTAATGTCCTCTAACGTCCTCTAACGTCCTCTAATGTCCTCTAACGTCCTCTAACGTCCTCTAACGTCCTCTTACGCCCTCCAACGTCTTCTAACGTCCTCTAACGTCTTCTAACGTCCTCTAACGTCTTCTAACGTCCTCTAACGTCCTCTAACGTCTTCTAACGTCCTCTAACGTCCTCTAACGTCCTCTAACGTCCTCTAACGTCCTCTAACGTCTTCTAACGTCCTCCAACGTCTTCTAACGTCCTCTAACGTCCTCTAACGTCTTCTAACGTCCTCTAACGTCCTCTAACGTCCTCTAATGTCCTCTAACGTCTTCTAACGTCTTCTAACGTCTTCTAATGTCCTCCAACGTCTTCTAACGTCCTCTAACGTCTTCTAACGTCCTCTAACGTCTTCTAACGTCCTCTAACGTCCTCTAACGTCCTCCTACGTCCTCCTACGTCCTCTAACGTCCTCTAACGTCTTCTAACGTCCTCTAACGTCCTCCTACGTCCTCCTACGTCCTCTAACGTCTTCTAACGTCCTCTAACGTCCTATAACGTCTTCTAACGTCCTCTAACGTCCTCCAACGTCCTCCAACGTCCTCCAACGTCCTCCTACGTCCTCCTACGTCCTCTAACGTCCTCTAATGTCCTCTTACGTCCTCTTACGTCCTCTAAGGTCTTCTAACGACCTCTAACGTCCTCTAACGTCCTCCTACGTCGTCTAACGTCTTCTAACGTCCTCTAACGTCCTCTAACGTCTTCTAACGTCCTCTAACGTCCTCCTACGTCCTCTAATGTCCTCTTACGTCCTCCTACGTCCTCTAAGGTCTTCTAACGTCCTCTAACGTCCTCTAACATCTTCTAACGTCCTCCTACGTCCTCCTACGTCCTCCTACGTCCTCTAACGTCTTCTAACGTCCTCTAACGTCTTCTAACGTCCTCCTACGTCCTCTAACGTCTTCTAACGTCCTCTAACGTCCTCCTACGTCCTCTAACGTCCTCTAACGTCCTCCTACGTCCTCCTACGTCCTCCTACGTCCTCCTACGTCCTCTAACGTCTTCTAACGTCCTCTAACGTCCTCTAACGTCTTCTAACGTCCTCCTACGTCCTCTAACGTCCTCTTACGTCCTCTAATGTCCTCTTACGTCCTCCTACGTCCTCTAAGGTCTTCTAACGTCCTCTAACGTCCTCTAACGTCCTCCTACGTCCTCTAACGTCTTCTAACGTCCTCTAACGTCTTCTAACGTCCTCCTACGTCCTCTAAGGTCTTCTAACGTCCTCTAACGTCTTCTAACGTCCTCCTACGTCCTCTAAGGTCTTCTAACGTCCTCTAACGTCCTCTAACGTCTTCTAACGTCCTCCTACGTCCTCCTACGTCCTCTAACGTCTTCTAACGTCCTCTAACGTCTTCTAACGTCCTCCTACGTCCTCTAACGTCTTCTAACGTCCTCTAACGTCCTCCTACGTCCTCTAACGTCCTCCTACGTCCTCCTACGTCCTCTAACGTCTTCTAACGTCCTCTAACGTCCTCTAACGTCCTCTAACGTCTTCTAACGTCCTCTAACGTCCTCTTACGTCCTCCTACGTCCTCTTACGTCCTCTTACGTCCTCCTACGTCCTCCTACGTCCTCTAACGTCTTCTAACGTCCTCTAACGTCCTCCTACGTCCTCTAACGTCCTCCTACGTCCTCCTACGTCCTCCTACGTCCTCTAACGTCTTCTAACGTCCTCTAACGTCCTCTAACGTCCTCTAACGTCTTCTAACGTCCTCTAACGTCCTCTTACGTCCTCCTACGTCCTCCTACGTCCTCTAACGTCCTCTAACGTCCTCTAACGTCCTCTTACGTCCTCTTACGTCCTCCTACGTCCTCCTACGTCCTCTAAGGTCTTCTAACGTCCTCTAACGTCCTCCAGTCAGTCAAACCTTGGGCAGGACGTCTCTGGTTGAAGAGAAGAAGTGTGTGTGAACGATCATCGTCTCTGCTGCCGATGTGTAGTTTTCCTAAAACACACCAGAAGTCAGCGCTGTGTGTCTGTGTGTGTGTCTGTGTGTGTGTGTGTCTGTGTGTGTGTGTGTGTAACTGTGTGTGTGTCTGTGACTGTGTGTGTGTGTGTGTGTGTATGACTGTGTGTGTGTGTGTGTGTGACTGTGTGTGTGTGTAACTGTGTGTGTGTGTGTGTGTGTGTGGCTGTGTGTGTGTGTGTGTGTTTAACTGTGTGTGTTTAACTTTGTGTAATTGTGTGTGTCTGTGTGTGTGTGTAACCGTGTGTGTGTGTGTGTGTACCTTCAGCTGAGATGTGGCTCCAACATAAACAAACATGACATCATGGCGGTTCATGGCGTGTTGGAAGAGCTGCAGACTGCTGAGGGATCGAACCAGCGGCCTGAGGAGGTGAGAGGAAGAGGAGGAGGTGAGAGGAGGAGGAGGTAAGAGGAGGAGGAGGTAAGAGGAGGAGGAGGTGAGAGGAAGAGGAGGTAAGAGGAGGAGCAGGTGAGAGGAAGAGGAGGTAAGAGGAGGAGGAAGGAAGAGGAGGTAAGAGGAGGAGGAAGGAAGAGGAAGAGGAGGTAAGAGGAGGAGGTAAGAGGAGGAGGAGGAGGTAAGAGGAAGAGGAGGTAAGAGGAGGAGGAGGTGAGAGGAAGAGGAGGTAAGAGGAGGAGCAGGTGAGAGGAAGAGGAGGTAAGAGGAGGAGGAAGGAAGAGGAGGTAAGAGGAGGAGGAGGTAAGAGGAAGAGGAGGTAAGAGGAGGAGGTAAGAGGAGGAGGAGGAGGAGGTAAGAGGAGGAGGAGGTAAGAGGAGGAGGAGGTGAGAGGAAGAGGAGGTAAGAGGAGGAGCAGGTGAGAGGAAGAGGAGGTAAGAGGAGGAGGAAGGAAGAGGAGGTAAGAGGAGGAGGAGGTAAGAGGAAGAGGAGGTAAGAGGAGGAGGTAAGAGGAGGAGGTAAGAGGAGGAGGTAAGAGGAGGAGGAGGAGGTAAGAGGAGGAGAAGGTAAGAGGAGGAGGAGGTAAGAGGAGGAGGAGGAGGAGGTAAGAGGAGGAGGAGGAGGAGGTAAGAGGAGGAGGAGGAGGAGGAGGTAAGAGGAGGAGGTAAGAGGAGGAGGAGGAGGAGGTAAGAGGAGGAGGAGGTAAGAGGAGGAGGAGGAGGAGGTAAGAGGAGGAGGTAAGAGGAGGAGGAGGAGGAGGTAAGAGGAGGAGGTAAGAGGAGGAGGTAAGAGGAGGAGGAGGAGGAGGTAAGAGGAGGAGGAGGAGGAGGTAAGAGGAGGAGGTAAGAGGAGGAGGAGGAGGAGGTAAGAGGAGGAGGTAAGAGGAGGAGGTAAGAGGAGGAGGAGGAG
The DNA here is from genome assembly GCF_023055335.1 of Clinocottus analis. Classification (NCBI taxonomy): domain Eukaryota; kingdom Metazoa; phylum Chordata; class Actinopteri; order Perciformes; family Cottidae; genus Clinocottus; species Clinocottus analis. Next base: position 21,545,039 of record NW_027175832.1, on the reverse strand, counting down.
GAGGTAAGAGGAGGAGGTAAGAGGAGGAGGTAGGGAGGTTCTTCACCCTCCAACCCGATGAGCAAAGTCCAGGATCCCGTCTTTGGTTCTCGGTCCTGAATAATTATATTTCACACTTTTCTTCAACCTGAAAACAGACATAGAAGAAACATCACAGCAAGAGATCAATAAACGAGATCAAAGAGGGTACATACCATAATAATATCAGTATTTAATGACTGTTTTCCTGTCTAACACATGATACGAATGAATCGGCCCACTTTACTTTAACACACACACACACACACACACACACACACACAGTGTGTATTAATGTGTTTGCTGAAAGCTGTTCCATCATCAACAGGAAGTGGTGTGACTCACATGAGGATGGCTGGATAACCTCTGACCTTGAACTCTTTGGCCAAACCTGCAAAGAAACACGACATCATCTCTGATCTCTGGTTGTTACTTCTGTTGTCCTGATGTCCACTAATGTCTCCTGATGTCTCTTAATGTCCACTAATGTCTCCTAATGTCTCCTAATGTCCACTAATGTCTCCTGATGTCTCTTAATGTCCACTAATGTCTCCTAATGTCTCCTAATGTCCACTAATGTCTCCTAATGTCTCCTAATGTCCACTAATGTCTCCTGATGTCTCTTAATGTCCACTAATGTCTCCTAATGTCTCCTAATGTCCACTAATGTCTCCTAATGTCTCCTAATGTCCACTAATGTCTCCTGATGTCCACTAATGTCTCCTAATGTCTCCTGATGTCCACTAATGTCTCCTGATGTCCACTAATGTCCACTAATGTCTCCTGATGTCCACTAATGTCTCCTGATGTCTCTTAATGTCCACTAATGTCTCCTAATGTCTCCTAATGTCCACTAATGTCTCCTAATGTCTCCTAATGTCCACTAATGTCTCCTGATGTCCACTAATGTCTCCTGATGTCCACTAATGTCTCCTGATGTCCACTAATGTCTCCTAATGTCTCCTAATGTCTCCTGATGTCCACTAATGTCTCCTGATGTCCACTAATGTCCCCTAATGTCCACTAATGTCTCCTAATGTCTCCTAATGTCCACTAATGTCTCCTGATGTCCACTAATGTCCACTAATGTCTCCTGATGTCCACTAATGTCCACTAATGTCTCCTGATGTCCACTAATGTCCACTAATGTTCCCTAATGTTCCCTAATGTTTACTAATGTTTACTAATGTTCCCTAATGTCCACTAATGTTCCCTAATGTTCCCTAATGTTTACTAAAGTTCCCTAATGTCCACTAATGTTCCCTAATGTTCCCTAATGTTTACTAAAGTTCCCTAATGTTTACTAATGTCCATTAATGTCCACTAATGTCCACTAATGTCCACTAATGTTTACTAATGTACAATAATGTCCACTAATGTTTACTAATGTTTACTAATGTCCACTAATGTCCACTAATGTTCCCTAATGTTTACTAAAGTTCCCTAATGTTTACTAAAGTTCCCTAATGTTTACTAATGTCCACTAATGTTCACTAATGTCCACTAATGTACAATAATGTTCCCTAATGTTTACTAATGTCCACTAATGTTCACTAATGTCCACTAATGTTCCCTAATGTTCACTAATGTTTACTAATGTCCACTAATGTTTACTAATGTCTATTAATGTTTACTAATGTTCCCTAATGTTTACTAATGTTCCCTAATGTTTACTAATGTTCTCTAATGTTTACTAAAGTTCCCTAATGTCCACTAATGTTCCCTAATGTTTACTAATGTCCACTAATGTTCACTAATGTCCACTAATGTTCCCTAATGTCCACTAATGTTTACTAATGTTTACTAATGTCCACTAATGTTCCCTAATGTTCACTAATGTTTACTAATGTCCACTAATGTTTACTAATGTCTATTAATGTTTACTAATGTTCCCTAATGTTTACTAATGTTCTCTAATGTTTACTAAAGTTCCCTAATGTCCACTAATGTTTACTAATGTTTACTAATGTTTACTAATGTCCACTAATGTCCACTAATGTTTACTAATGTTTACTAATGTCCACTAATGTCCACTAATGTCCACTAATGTTTACTAATGTCCATTAATGTTCACTAATGTCCACTGTTTACTAATGTTTACTAATGTCCATTAATGTTCACTAATGTCCACTGTTTACTAATGTTTACTAATGTCCATTAATGTTCACTAATGTCCACTGTTTACTAATGTTTACTAATGTCCATTAATGTTCACTCATGTTCACTAATGTCCACTAATGTTTACTAATGTTTACTAATGTTTACTAATGTTCACTAATGTTTACTAAAGTTCCCTAATGTTTACTAAAGTTCCCTAATGTTTACTAATGTTTACTAATGTTCACTAATGTTTACTAAAGTTCCCTAATGTTTACTAATGTTTACTAATGTACAAGAATGTCCACTAATGTTTACTAATGTTTACTAATGTTTACTAATGTTCACTAATGTCCACTAATGTTTACTAATGTTTACTAATGTTTACTAATGTTCACTAATGTTTACTAAAGTTCCCTAATGTTTACTAATGTTTACTAATGTACAATAATGTCCACTAATGTTTACTAATGTTCACTAATGTTTACTAAAGTTCCCTAATGTTTACTAATGTTTACTAATGTCCATTAATGTTTACTAATGTTTACTAATGTACAATAATGTCCACTAATGTTTACTAATGTTTACTAATGTTTACTAATGTTTACTAAAGTTCCCTAATGTTTACTAATGTTTACTAATGTACAATAATGTTTACTAAAGTTCCCTAATGTTTACTAATGTTTACTAATGTTCACTAATGTTTACTAATGTTCACTAATGTTTACTAAAGTTCCCTAATGTTTACTAATGTTTACTAATGTTCACTGTTTACTAATGTTCACTAATGTTTACTAAAGTTCCCTAATGTTTACTAATGTTTACTAATGTACAATAATGTCCACTAATGTTCACTAATGTTTACTAATGTTTACTAATGTTCACTAATGTTTACTAAAGTTCCCTAATGTTTACTAATGTTTACTAATGTTCACTAATGTTCACTAATGTTTACTAATGTTTACTAATGTTCACTAATGTTTACTAAAGTTCCCTAATGTTTACTAATGTTTACTAATGTTCACTAATGTTTACTAATGTTCACTAATGTTTACTAAAGTTCCCTAATGTTTACTAATGTTTACTAATGTACAATAATGTCCACTAATGTTTACTAATGTTTACTAATGTTCACTAATGTTCACTAATGTTCACTAATGTTTACTAAAGTTCCCTAATGTTTACTAAAGTTCCCTAATGTTTACTAATGTTTACTAATGTACAATAATGTCCACTAATGTTCACTAATGTTTCCGATGTCTCTCGATAGTTCCTGGTGCTTCCCGGTGGTTTCCGGTGGTATGCGATAGTTTGTTGGTTCCAGGTGGTTCTAGGTGGTTCCAGGTGCGTTCAGATAGTTCTAAGTAGTTATAGGCAGTTTCAGGTGATTCCAGGTGGTTCTAGGTGGTTCCAGGTGGGTTGAGATAGTTCTAGGTAGTTCCAGGTGGTTTGCCAACCTTCATTCAGCGTTCAGTTGTACTTTATACGATATGTGATCATTTATACAAACAGGTGTTTGATACTTTTACTTTGGTACTTTTATTGTGGTAGTCTTACTGACCGGTGCTGGCCGTGGCATCTGCTTTACCGACGTTGACCGGAGAGCCCAGACTCCTGAGTTCTGATCCGATCTGATGCCACACCGGATCCAGCTGTTTGCAGAACGAACACCAGGGGGCGTAAAACTGCACAGAGAAGCAAAATTTGATATAACATGACATTATATATATTGCTATATATATATGTGTATGTAAATATTACTATTTACATACACATATATACATCATGAATAACGTACTTTGATGAGCCAGACGTCGTCGTTTCCTCTCGTCTCCATGAAGCTGTTGAATGTTGAACATGTATAAATGTAAACGTGGTTTCTTCTCATCTTATTAATTAATAGAATATCTTTTGACTCACTTGTCATCGAGCTCCTCCACGAAGGCCCACGCTGGTAGAGCCAGCAGCACTGATACACACACACACACACACACACACACACACACACACACACACACACACACACACACACACACACTTCAGGGTAATTTACTCTCATCAACCTTCCTTCACACCAACTAGAGCTGTGATTGGTTGATTGATCTCAGCTAGCAGCTTCCTGTCTGACACCCTGGACCCCCTACACCTCCTGGACATCCTAGACCCTTTAGACCCCTTAGACACACTGGACCCCCTGGTTCAGAACAAGAGTAAGGTCGGGGACGTACCTGAGAGCAGGACTGTGTTCCTTCTGTTCCACATGGCGACTGATGGACAACCCGGACCAGCAGATGGATAATTGGCTAATCTGCTTTCTGCTGACGCTAATCTGAGATTAGCATTCAACCTGAAACTTTATTGACACCGGTCTCAACACACAAACATGTTGTCTGAGGACATCAGTCAAGAGGATGGACAGGTGTGAGAAAGGAAACCAGGAAGGAAGGAAACCAAGAAGGAAGGAAACGGGGAGAAAGGAAAGGGGAGAAAGGAAACCAAGAGGAAAAAAAAAAACAGGGAGGGAGGAAACCAGGAAGGAAGGAAATGGGGAGGAAGTAAACAGGGATGAAGGAAACGGGGGGAAGGAAACAGATGGCCCATGGAAGAGGATCACGGAGTCGGCTCAGACTGATGTGACCTGATTGTTTAAAACACTCAGTCAATGTGATTTAACTTCAATCAGAGACGCCTCTGGCAGAGTGAGACGCCTCTAGCAGAGTGAGACGCCTCTAGCAGAATGAGACGCCTCTAGCAGAATGAGACGACTCTAGCAGAGTGAGACGCCTCTAGCAGAGTGAGACGCCTCTGGCAGAGTGAGACGCCTCTGGCAGAGTGAGACGCCTCTGGCAGAGTGAGACGCCTCTAGCAGAATGAGACGCCTCTAGCAGAATGAGACGCCTCTAGCAGAATGAGACGCCTCTAGCAGAGTGAGACGCCTCTAGCAGAGTGAGACGCCTCTAGCAGAATGAGACGCCTCTAGCAGAATGAGACGCCTCTAGCAGAATGAGACGCCTCTAGCAGAGTGAGACGCCTCTAGCAGAATGAGACGCCTCTAGCAGAATGAGACGCCTCTAGCAGAATGAGACGCCGCTAGCAGAATGAGACGCCTCTAGCAGAATGAGACGCCTCTAGCAGAATGAGACGCCTCTAGCAGAATGAGACGCCGCTAGCAGAATGAGACGCCTCTAGCAGAATGAGACGCCTCTAGCAGAATGAGACGCCTCTAGCAGAATGAGACGCCTCTAGCAGAATGAGACGCCTCTAGCAGAATGAGACGCCTCTAGCAGAATGAGACGCCGCTAGCAGAATGAGACGCCTCTAGCAGAATGAGACGCCTCTAGCAGAATGAGACGCCTCTAGCAGAATGAGGCGCCTCTAGCAGAATGAGACGCCTCTAGCAGAATGAGACGCCTCTAGCAGAATGAGACGCCTCTAGCAGAATGAGACGCCGCTAGCAGAATGAGACGCCTCTAGCAGAATGAGACGCCTCTAGCTGAATGAGACGCCTCTGGCAGAGTGAGACGCCTCTAGCAGAATGAGACGCCTCTAGCAGAATGAGACGCCTCTAGCAGAATGAGACGCCTCTAGCAGAATGAGACGCCTCTAGCAGAGTGAGACGCCTCTAGCAGAATGAGACGCCTCTAGCAGAATGAGACGCCTCTAGCAGAATGAGACGCCGCTAGCAGAATGAGACGCCTCTAGCAGAATGAGACGCCTCTAGCAGAATGAGACGCCTCTAGCAGAATGAGACGCCGCTAGCAGAATGAGACGCCTCTAGCAGAATGAGACGCCTCTAGCAGAATGAGACGCCTCTAGCAGAATGAGACGCCTCTAGCAGAATGAGACGCCTCTAGCAGAATGAGACGCCTCTAGCAGAATGAGACGCCGCTAGCAGAATGAGACGCCTCTAGCAGAATGAGACGCCTCTAGCAGAATGAGACGCCTCTAGCAGAATGAGACGCCGCTAGCAGAATGAGACGCCTCTAGCAGAATGAGACGCCTCTAGCAGAATGAGACGCCTCTAGCAGAATGAGACGCCTCTAGCAGAATGAGACGCCTCTAGCAGAATGAGACGCCTCTGGCAGAGTGAGCTTCAAGTTACCGACTGGAAGTGAAAGCTAAATAAAGTCTCCAATGATACAGAATGAATTCCTAGGATGTTGTTTTCAGCTCAGCTACGGAAATGGACCTGAACTTCTACTTCTAGTATTACTTTCACATCACACTTACCATGAAGGTTACACCTGTCCATCAGGTAGCTACACTGATGGGAGGAGCTAATGTTACACATGTCCATCAGGTAGCTAACTTAAGACTTATGGTTCCATTGCTGAGACACAACAGGAAGTCGGCCATTTTGAATCTAGAGTGCAAACATCAGAGCCACACTCTCTCCAAAGTCATTTTGTAAACGTTTCTAGTTTGTTTGTCCGTTTGTTGGTGGAAACATTCTAGATATAGTAAAAAAAACAGTTTAGTTGTTTAGTTTTGTTGCATTTTTACTGTAAACATTCAGCAGATAAAAAAAACATCAAATGGGACACAGTAGACCCGCCCACAAACTGACAGTCCAATCAAAGCCTCCGCTCCTCTGTGAGGTCATCGTGGTGTCTGCGGGCGTGTCTCAGCAGCAGCTGGCGGTCCGGACTCGAGTAATCACACCGTTGGCACGAGAACACCTCGCCGCTGTGATGGCGCCGGGCGTGAAGGTCCAAACTCTTCTTCTGGATACTGAGAACCAATCACAGCACAGACACTCACATGACAAGCCAATCACAGCACAGACACTCACATGACAAGCCAATCACAGCACAGACACTCACATGACCAGCCAATCACAGCACAGACACTCACATGACAAGCCAATCACAGCACAGACACTCACATGACCAGCCAATCACAGCACAGACACTCACATGACAAGCTAATCACAGCGCGGCGTTACCTGCTGTAGTCGCAGTGTTGACAGCTGTACGGTTTCTCCTGACTATGAGTTCTACTGTGTCTGAGCAGAGAGCTGCGATCTATGGACGCATACGGACACTCAGCACACCTGTACGGCTTCTCACCTGAGAGACACACACACACACACACACACACACACACTGTACAGTCAGCTGACAGCTTGAAAGGTGTGTCCTCAGGTGTGTGTTACCTGTGTGTGTCCTTAGGTGTGTGTTACCTGTGTGTGTCCTCAGGTGCTGCAGCAGTGAGGCCTTCAGCCTGCTGCAGTAGGCGCAGTGCGGGCAGGTGAAGGGTCTCGCTCCCCCGTGCGTCCCCAGGTGACGCCTCAGAGTCAACTTGGTGGAGAACTTCCTGTCGATGAAACACGTGACAGATAAATTGTCACCGGCTGAAAACAAAAGGTTTGTTTCAGAAGAGCCGGTTCTGATCAGAATCTATCAGAATCCATTATGAACACATATGAATAAATCAGAACGAGGTCTATAAACTACAAGTAGTCTACAGATCTAACAGGCGAGAAGCAACTTATTCAAACAAGCCTAATGCCAGCATGTGGAGCGGTGGATTGTGGGTAATGTACTCACCTGTGGCACAGAGAGCAACGGTAAGCCGGCTCCTTTTCTGCTTCCTGACTCCTGGTCGTCGTCTTCTTCTTCATCTTCTTCTCGGGGACACTCGGCAGTCTGCTGGTCTGACTTGGAACCAACACACACAGATATTGGATTCTGATTGGCTGGAGGGCGTGAGAGTTTTCTCATGAGAGCGGCCATCTTCTCTCATTACCCAGTCAATGTTTATTCAGTATAAAGATCCATTTCCAGAACGGCAACATGTTTTCATCCAACACATGTCAATGTCTTCCTATAATCTGAGTTTGTTGTGCTCTCGAGCGCTCAGTGATGATGCTGTTGAGCTCAAACCTTTCACAATAAAAGCTTCTGCGCGTCTACCTGTCTGGAAGCTCCGCCTCCTTCCCTCCTGCTCGTCCAATCAGCCGGCTCCGCCATCCGTCTGGAGAAAACAAATCAAACACGTCAAACATCATTGGGCAGACCTGCAGTGGGTGGGGCCACACCTGCAGTGGGCGGGGCCAGACCTGGTCGGTCTCCGTGGTGTGTGTGTTGGTGAGTTCTCCGTGAGGCGGCGCTCCTGAAGCTCCTGAGACAGACCGGACAGATGAAGCGCCCAGATGCCGCCGCCTCCTCCTCCTCCTCCTCCTCCTCCTCCTCCTCCTCCTGCTCCTCCTGCTCCTCCTCATCCTCCTCCTCGTGTTTCTGCTCCCTCCTCTTCCTCCTCCTCCTCCTCTTCGTCCTCCTCCTACAGTGGCTCCAGTGCGGCTGAAGCTCCTCCCAGCTGCCGGCGGTCCGGCTGCAGCAGACGCAGCTGAAGCCGCCGCTCGCCTGGTGGGACCGCACATGGACACCCAGCAGCCGCCTGGAAGGCAGCGCTGCAGGGCACAGGGGGCACGCCAGCCTGTTCCTGGTCCCGGCCTCACTCTGCTTCAGGCTGCCGGGCTGAGGCGGGTAGGGGGAGTCCCCAGGTGGGGGTCTGGAGGGGCGGGGCTTTGCAGCCGAGGTGCGACAGAGACCCAACGTCATGAGGTGAGCGGACTGCGCCATCTGCTCCTGGGTGGCGGGCGGGTCGGGGGCGCTAGACACACCTGGACCAAGACCTGAACCCCCCTTCAGAGGGAACATTGAGGCCTCCTCCTCAAAGAGAGTGCTCACCTGCAAACAGACACGGCTCCACTATCAGGACCACATCAGACCAGACACTAGACTCTTTCTGTCTCAGAATGCATTTCAACCAGGAAGAGATTAAGATTTAGATTAGATTAGTGTATCTGTGTCAGGTGTGTGTGTCTGGCGTGTGTGTGTGTGTGTTGTGTCTGTGTGTGTGTGTGTCAGGTGTGTGTGTCACCTCACAGGTGTGTGCAACATGCAGCCCCCCTTCGATGCTGATGTCATGTGTGGGCGGGCTCATGTCCAGCATGTTGTAGAGCAGGAAGTCTTCATCCTCGTCCCGATAGGGCGACGCCCCCCTCCGGAGCCCCGCCTCCTCTCTGTCGTCGGCCCCGCCCTGCTCCAGGTACGTGAGGGGGCGGTGCCGGGCCAGCAGGTGGCTGCTGATGGAGGCCTTCAGTCCGCAGGTGAACTGACAGACCTTACAGCGATACAGCTCCACCATGAAGGACTCGGCCAGTCCCTCCAGCCCCTCCACCTCCCCACAGTACAGGCTGGAGCTCACGGCCCCGCCCACCAGCTGCAGCGTCACAGGGCTGATGTCACGGTAACGTTTCACTGACGACATCATAGCCACATACCTGAAAGCACAAGAACGACCTTCAGAGGAGTCCAGGTCCTGCACCACAAGAGACCTAATGAGACCACAAGAGACCTAATGAGACCACAAGAGACCTAATGAGACCACAGAACTACAGTAACATAGTACTACAATAACACAGAACTACAGTAACATAGTACTACAATAATACCGAACTACAGTAACATAGTACTACAATAACACAGAACTACAGTAACATAGTACTACAATAACACAGTACTACAGTAACATAGTACTACAATAACACAGTACTACAGTAACATAGTACTACAATAACACAGAACTACAGTAACATAGTACTACAATAAAACAGAACTACAGTAACATAGTACTACAATAACACAGAACTACAGTAACATAGTACTACAATAAAACAGAACTACAGTAACATAGTACTACAATAAAACAGAACTACTGTAACATAGTACTATAATAACACAGTACTACAGTAACATAGTACTATAATAACACAGTATTATAGTACTACAATAACACAGAACTACAGTAACATAGTACTACAGTAACATAGTACTACAGTAACATAGTACTACAATAACATAGTAACATAACGCGTCATAAAAGTGGCATCGCAGAGAGCTAACGTGATGCTAACGTGATGCTAACGTGATGCCAACCGGGGCTTTGTAGCCGGCTCTTAGGCGACATCCCTGCTTCCGGTTACCGCAACGCGGGCGCACAACGAGAGGCGCGTGAGCTTCAGGTGAACAATAAGCAGGTGAGTAAACGTACAACTCACCTGCTGCTCGTCCTGCTGCGACACGACGCGTCTGTTTACTTCCGCATCACCTCCGAGCCACACTGACGTCACGTCCGCCAGATTCACTCGTCTCTGGGTGCATCCGGAACAGGAAGGTTCTACTGATTGAAATTACCTGAAGTCTTTTATGATTATTGTTTTTAATAATTCTTTATTCAACACAATTGTCAGTAAGAAACAGGTAAATACATTAAACTCGGTGGGATGAGTACAAACATGAATACTGGTCTCCGCCCTTTTGTTTGCATTAAAGAGTCTTTCATTTAAAACTTTATTAAGTTACATTACAATGAAACACCATCAAGTTAACATTGAGCTAGACCCTTAGCCCCGCCCACTAGCGCTCACTAGCTGACCTTTAGCCCCGCCGCTGGTGCTCACTAGCTGACCTTTAGCCCCGCCCACTAGCGCTCACTAGCTGACCTTTAGCCCCGCCGCTGGTGCTCACTAGCTGACCTTTAGCCCCGCCGCTGGTACTCACTAGCTGACCTTTAGCCCCGCCGCTGGTGCTCACTAGCTGACCTTTAGCCCCGCCGCTGGTGCTCACTAGCTGACCTTTAGCCCCGCCGCTGGTGCTCACTAGCTGACCTTTAGCCCCGCCGCTGGTGCTCACTAGCTGACCTTTAGCCTCGCCGCTGGTGCTCACTAGCTGACCTTTAGCCCCGCCGCTGGTGCTCACTAGCTGACCTTTAGCCCCGCCGCTGGTACTCACTAGCTGACCTTTAGCCTCGCCGCTGGTGCTCGCTAGCTGACCTTTAGCCCCGCCGCTGGTGCTCACTTGCTGACCTTTAGCCCTGCCGCTGGTGCTCACTAGCTGACCTTTAGCCCTGCCGCTGGTGCTCACTAGCTGACCCTTAGCCCTGCTGCTGGTGCTCACTAGCTGACCTTTAGCCCCGCCACTAGTGCTCACTAGCTGACCTTTAGCCCCGTCGCTGGTGCTCACTAGCTGACCTTTAGCCCCGCCCACTAGTGCTCACTAGCTGACCTTTAGCCCCGCTGCTGGTGCTCACTAGCTGACCTTTAGCCCCGCCCACTAGTGCTCACTAGCTGACCTTTAGCCCTGCCGCTGGTGCTCACTAGCTGACCTTTAGCCCCGCCGCTGGTGCTCACTAGCTGACCTTTAGCCCCGCCGCTGGTACTCACTAGCTGACCTTTAGCCCCGCCGCTGGTGCTCACTAGCTGACCTTTAGCCCTGCTGCTGGTGCTCACTAGCTGACCTTTAGCCCCGCCACTAGTGCTCACTAGCTGACCTTTAGCCCCGTCGCTGGTGCTCACTAGCTGACCTTTAGCCCCGCCCACTAGTGCTCACTAGCTGACCTTTAGCCCCGCTGCTGGTGCTCACTAGCTGACCTTTAGCCCCGCCCACTAGTGCTCACTAGCTGACCTTTAGCCCCGCCGCTGGTGCTCACTAGCTGACCTTTAGCCCCGCCGCTGGTGCTCACTAGCTGACCTTTAGCCCTGCCGCTGGTGCTCACTAGCTGACCTTTAGCCCTGCCGCTGGAGCTCACTAGCTGACCTTTAGCCCCGCTGCTGGTGCTCACTAGCTGACCTTTAGCCCCACTGCTGGTGCTCACTAGCTGACCTTTAGCCCCGCCGCTGGTGCTCACTAGCTGACCTTTAGCCCTGCCGCTGGTGCTCACTAGCTGACCTTTAGCCCTGCCGCTGGTGCTCACTAGCTGACCTTTAGCCCTGCCGCTGGTGCTCACTAGCTGACCCTTAGCCCTGCTGCTGGTGCTCACTAGCTGACCTTTAGCCCCGCCACTAGTGCTCACTAGCTGACCTTTAGCCCCGTCGCTGGTGCTCACTAGCTGACCTTTAGCCCCGCCCACTAGTGCTCACTAGCTGACCTTTAGCCCCGCTGCTGGTGCTCACTAGCTGACCTTTAGCCCCGCCCACTAGTGCTCACTAGCTGACCTTTAGCCCTGCCGCTGGTGCTCACTAGCTGACCTTTAGCCCCGCCGCTGGTGCTCACTAGCTGACCTTTAGCCCCGCCGCTGGTGCTCACTAGCTGACCTTTAGCCCCGCCGCTGGTGCTCACTAGCTGACCTTTAGCCCCACTGCTGGTGCTCACTAGCTGACCTTTAGCCCCGCCGCTGGTGCTCACTAGCTGACCTTTAGCCCCGCCGCTGGTGCTCACTAGCTGACCTTTAGCCCTGCCGCTGGTGCTCACTAGCTGACCTTTAGCCCCGCCGCTGGTGCTGCTTAGATTGCTGCTTGAATTGAATTGCTTAGCATTATCACTTTAGCTAATGTATCTCTGATGAGAAATCCTTTAATCTGGACATGAAACTGTTAACACTTCTTCATGTTGACAAGACAGGAAGCTGTGTGTGTGTGTGTGTGTGTGTGTGTGTGTGTGTGTGTGTGTGACGACATTGAAACAGGAATCAGCCACATTGCGTGACAGCAGGTTCACACTGCACAGTGTTGCATGACAAGCTACGACCACAAACACACGTGCACACACTCGCACGCATGCAGACACACACACACTCTTTCTCTCACTCACTCACACACGCATACACGTGTGCGCACACACACACACACACACACACACACACACACACACACACACACACACACACACACACACACTCTCTACAGTTCTCTCATGTCACTTGGGCAGGATGTCTCTGGTTGAAGAGAAGAAGTAGGTGTGAACGAACCATCGTGTGTGTGTGTGTGTGTGTGTGTGTGTGTGTGTGTGTGTGTGTGTCTCTGTCTGTCTGTCTGTCAGGAACCAAACAAAAACAACAGAGAACATGTTCAGTGTGTTCGACCACAGACACCTCATCGCTACTACATAGTAAATTCAGTTTATTTAGGGTTAAATAAGAGTAACTTAAGGGTTGAATAAGGGTTAAATTAAGGGGTAAATAAGCGTACATTTAGGGTTAAATAAGAGTAACTTAAGGGTTGAATAAGGGGTAAATTAAGGGGTAAATAAGCGTACATTTAGGGTTAAATAAGAGTAACTTAAGGGTTGAATAAGGGTTAAATTAAGGGGTAAATAAGCGTACATTTAGGGTTAAATAAGAGTAACTTAAGGGTTGAATAAGGGTTAAATTAAGGGGTAAATAAGCGTACATTTAGGGTTAAATAAGAGTAACTTAAGGGTTGAATAAGGGGTAAATTAAGGGGTAAATAAGCGTACATTTAGGGTTAAATAAGAGTAACTTAAGGGTTGAATAAGGGTTAAATTAAGGGGTAAATAAGCGTACCTTTAGGTTTAATAAGGGTAACTTAATCGGTAACTTAAGGGTTTCATTAGGGTAAAATAAGGGGTAAATAAGGGTGAATGCGTCAGGCAGCTCCTCCCTCTGAAGGAACTTCTGCTTTGACTCTGAACGTCTTTCTGTGGTTTAACGGACGGAAAGTCAAACAGAGAAGACGCATCGCTGTGAGTCCATTTCTGTTTCATGTACTTGTACTTCTTACTGCGTGTTGTATGTACTTTGTGCTTTACTAGTGTTGGTTTGGTGTATATTGCACTTTACTATTTGTTGTATGTGCATATGTACTTATTAGTATTTTTGAATGTACATTTAATGTGTTCACCCTCATTGGAGCTCATTGTATTGACTACAACATTACATCATTTATTAGTTGATTAATGCAGTATAAAGTACAATATAACCACTGAGCTGTAGATTAGATTTGTATAAAGTTGCATAAAATAGAGATACTTACGTAAAGTACAAGTACCTAAACACTGTACTTTAGTCCAGTACATGTATGAGAAACATTTCATTACTGAAACATGTTAAAGTAGCCGTGATATTAGAATAATACCATCGCTGTGTTCCTTTAAGTCAGAATTATATTAATTCCTGTTGAGTACTTTTTATGTTCATAGATGTTTAACTGAGTCATTGTGAAATATATAATAAGTACAATAGTAAAGTATTTCAAATAAGATGTAAAATTATTAGAAAAGGGTCCATTCTACTTGAGGGTACTTTTACTTTAATATTTCTGTACCAAAGCGTGGTGACGTCACCGCGTGATGACGTCACCGCGTGATGACGTCACCGCTGGTGTTTGTTTGAACCAGTTTGTCTTTTTGTTTCCAGAAAAGGTTTGAATGAACTTATCACAATAAACAAAGAGCACATGACTTCCATAGATGACATCATGATGACCTCCACCACAGAGGTAACGAACCAGATAATCATTATCAGGTGTGTCCAGGTGTATTCAGGTGTGTCCGGTATGTTCAAGTGTGTTCATGTGTGTCTGGTAGGTTTAGGTGTGTCCAGGTGTGTTTAGGCAACTTCTGGTGTGTTCCGATGTATTCAGGTGTGTACTGTATGTCCAGGTGTGTTCAGGTGTGTCATCTCTGTTGCCAGGACCCGTCCTACATCAACTTCTCACAGACCACTGACGCTGACTACGAGTACACTGACGACCTGTTCTGCGACCGTTCGTCAGTGCGTGAGTTCAGGCGTCACTTTGAGCCGCCACTCTATTGGCTAATAGCCATTGTGGGCGGAGCCGGGAACCTGGCCGTGGTGTGGATCTACCTGAACTTCCGGCGGAGGCTGAAGACTATGACGGACGTGTACCTGCTGAACCTGGCGGTGGCCGACCTGCTGTTTCTCGTCACGCTGCCGCTGTGGGCGGCCGAGGCGGCGGGCGGCCACTGGAGCTTCGGCTCCGCTCTCTGCAAGTTAAACTCCGCCCTCTACAAGGTGAACCTGTTCAGCGGCACGCTGCTGCTCACCTGCATCAGCGTCGACCGCTATGTCGTCATCGTGCACACCACCAAGGCGCAGAACTCGCAGGCGGAGCGCCGGCGCTGCAGCCGGCTGGTGTGTCTGGGGGTGTGGCTGCTGGCCCTGCTGCTCGCCGCGCCCGAGCTGGCGTTTGCCACTACCGCCCGGCCGGACGCGCAGGAGTTCTGCAGGATGGTGTTCCCGGCTCACCTGGGGAACCGCACCAAGGTGCTGGTGCTGTCGCTGCAGGTGAGCATGGGCTTCTGCTTGCCCTTCCTTGTCATGGCCTTTTGCTACAGCGTTATCGTCGCCACGCTGCTGAAGACCCGCAGCTTCCAGAAGCACCGCGCCCTGCGCGTGGTGCTGGCCGTGGTGGGGGCGTTCCTCCTGTCCCAGCTGCCGTACACCGGCGTGCTGGTGGCGGAGGCCGCGCAGGCCTCCAGCACGTCCATGACGCTCTGCGAGGACTTGAAGCGCTTCGACAAGGCGGGGCAGGTGCTGAAGAGCCTGGCCTACGTGCACGCCTGCCTCAACCCCTTCCTCTACGCCTTCGTGGGCGAGCGCTTCCGCCGCGACGTGCTGAAGCTGCTTCGCGCGTGCCGCTGCCGGCCGGCCAATCAGAGCTCGCTCGGCAAATCCTGCAGAAGTCCGGCGGGCTCGACCAGAGTCTCCGTGGTGTCCGACAGCGACACCTCACAGGCGCTGTCGCTGTAGAGACGGCCACTTCCTGTTTGTGCTGCAACCTTCTATCTTCAGCGCTCCTTCATGAAGCCCTTAAAGGAACAGTGCGCAGCATTCAGGCGATCCATCTACCTTTTTACAGGAGCCCAGAATGGACAAACTAAACCGGGACGGGACACTCACCATCAGATGTCACCAGATACGACACACTGGCCTTTAAAATCCACCTTTATTGCACAATTAAAGAGTTTATTATTTTTTTTAAAATAAAAGACAAATGAAGGATCTCAGGCTGCAAACACACTTTAGTTCAGACGTCGGTGTGTTTTCAGGGAGAGAAAAGGTTCAGTCAGCTTGTTGCTGCTGATCAGAATGACTGATCTGAACAGTGAAGGTCTGGAACGCATCATCTGGGCCTTGAACGCATCATCTGGGCATCAGCAGACTTGCAGAACTGGTTCCCCTGGCCTGTGTATTGAATGTTTTGCTGCTGTTATTGAGAGCGTTTGGTCACGTGACCGCTCAGCTGATCGCTGAGTAGCATCTTCCTGTTTGAACGGGAAGTAAAAGTGAGTCACAACATGTAACCTAATGATGTGAAGCATAACGTATCTGCTGCTAACAGATGCTAACAGGCGTCAAGTGAATATAAACATGAAGTGTGTCTCAGACTGAATAAACATGAAGTGTAAATGGTAATGGACCAGCTCTTTTCTAGTCTTCCGACCACTCAGAGCGCTTAAACACGACATGACATCATTCACCCGTTCACACGCTGATGGGAGGAGCCATGAAGGAGCCACATCAGTAACACCAACCATTCACACACATTCACATGTAGGCGCAGCTACGGGAGACTTTTAGGGTGAAGCGTCTTGCTCAAGGGCACATCAACATGGGCTAGCGGCGCCGGGGATCAAACCACCGACCCTCTGACTGAAGGACGACCTGCTCACCACTGAGCCACAGTGTGCTCTTCCTTTCTTTGCCTGAGAACTTCCACCACCTACTCTTCCTCTTCAGACGGGCGACTTTAAGCCCCTCTTCATCTGCCTCTATGTCAACGTGTGTGTGTGTGTGTGTGTGTGTGTGTGTGTGTGTGTGTGTGTGTGTGTGTGTGGGGCTTCAGGACTCTTCCTGACCCCCCCCTCCCCTCCCCCATCCCCTCCCTGCTGATGCAGCTGAAATCAGACTCTGTATTTCCAGAGAACAAAGACTTGTGTCCTCAGCAACACAAACGGCTCCTGAACAAAGGCGGCCATGTTTCCAGAACTCCGTCCTCCCATAAATCCCGGAGCGAGCGGCCGCGGGTGGTTTGACCCCCGGAGCTGCCGACCATCATGCCTCTGCCGCGACGCCGCTCATCCTTCCTGGGACAGCCGTCCTCTGAGCGATCGGCCCCGGATCGGCCCCGGATCGGCTCGGCCCTCGCCGCCGCCCCCCGCGGGGTCTTCGTGGGCTCGGCGCCGCCCGTGGGAGGGGCCTCCTGCCTTGGCACCCGGGTGTCCCGGCGGGCGCTGGGCATCAGCAGCGTGTTCCTGCAGGGCATGAGGAGCAGCGCCGGCCCGGTGCTGCCCCGCGCCGGAGAGCGGCCGGCGGGTCACGGCGCCGCGGCGGCCGGACTCAACGGCTGCCTCATGGAGTACAGAGACAAGGTCAGAGCGCTGGAGCAGCTCAACCAGCAGCTGGAGGACCAGATCCGCCTCTACCTGGACCGCAAGGCCTCCAGCGCCGGAGCCTGGGGGTCGCTCCGGAGGGAGTGGGAGGACGTCTACCGACAGGTGAGGACCGCCTGTAGACCGGTGAGGACCGCCTGTAGACTGCCTGTAGACCGGTGAGGACCGTCTGTAGACCGTCTGTAGACCGGTGAGGACCGCCTGTAGACCGGTGAGGACCGCCTGTAGACAGGTGAGGACCGCCTGTAGACCGGTGAGGACCGCCTGTAGACTGCCTGTAGACCGGTGAGGACCGTCTGTAGACCGTCTGTAGACCGGTGAGGACCGCCTGTAGACCGGTGAGGACCGCCTGTAGACAGGTGAGGACCGCCTGTAGACCGGTGAGGACCGCCTGTAGACAGGTGAGGACCGTCTGTAGACAGGTGAGGACCGTCTGTAGACAGGTGAGGACCGTCTGTAGACAGGTGAGGACCGTCTGTAGACAGGTGAGGACCGTCTGTAGACAGGTGAGGACCGTCTGTAGACAGGTGAGGACGCCTGTAGACAGGTGAGGACCGTCTGTAGACAGGTGAGGACGCCTGTAGACAGGTGAGGACCGTCTGTAGACAGGTGAGGACCGTCTGTAGACAGGTGAGGACCGTCTGTAGACAGGTGAGGACCGTCTGTAGACAGGTGAGGACCGTCTGTAGACAGGTGAGGACCGTCTGTAGACAGGTGAGGACGCCT
This sequence comes from Clinocottus analis, assembly GCF_023055335.1. Lineage (NCBI taxonomy): Eukaryota > Metazoa > Chordata > Actinopteri > Perciformes > Cottidae > Clinocottus > Clinocottus analis. The sequence goes on along the minus strand of NW_027175832.1, from coordinate 21,527,040 downwards.
GTAGACAGGTGAGGACGCCTGTAGACAGGTGAGGACCGTCTGTAGACAGGTGAGGACGCCTGTAGACAGGTGAGGACCGTCTGTAGACAGGTGAGGACCGTCTGTAGACAGGTGAGGACCGCCTGTAGACAGGTGAGGACCGTCTGTAGACAGGTGAGGACCGTCTGTAGACAGGTGAGGACCGTCTGTAGACAGGTGAGGACCGTCTGTAGACAGGTGAGGACAGGCTCCAGCATCTCTCAGCTCTCAGATTTCCTGCAGGTCAGTGAAGCGATCCTGGACAACGCTCGGCTGATGCTGCAGACAGAGAACGTTCAGGCCAACGCGGAGGACTTCAAGGACCGGTTAGAGGAAACACACACACACACACACACACACACACACACACACACACACACGAAGAATCACCTGTACTCGGGTTGTGCAGGTTTGAGAACGAGCAGCCGTTCAGGAAGGCGGTGGAGGAGGAGCTCAGCTCTCTCTACAAAGTGATTGACGACGCCGACCTGACCAAGGCGGAGCTGGAGGAGCAGATGGAGAACATGAAGGCGGAGCTACGCACCCTGGAGCACAACCACGAGCAGGTCCGCCCAAAGCATGAGTACCTTACATATCCACCGATTAGAACGTGTCTGCTTCCTGTCCGTGTGTCCTCTAACCCGTCTGCTTCCTGTCCGTGTGTCCTCTTACCCGTCTGCTTCCTGTCCGTGTGTCCTCTTACCCGTCTGCTTCCTGTCCGTGTGTCCTCTTACCCGTCTGCTTCCTGTCCGTGTGTCCTCTTACCCGTCTGCTTCCTGTCCGTGTGTCCTCTTACCCGTCTGCTTCCTGTCCGTGTGTCCTCTTACCCGTCTGCTTCCTGTCCGTGTGTCCTCTTACCCGTCTGCTTCCCGTCCGTGTGTCCTCTTACCCGTCTGCTTCCCGTTCGTGTGTCCTCTTACCCGTCTGCTTCCTGTCCGTGTGTCCTCTTACCCGTCTGCTTCCTGTCCGTGTGTCCTCTTACCCGTCTGCTTCCCGTCCGTGTGTCCTCTTACCCGTCTGCTTCCCGTCCGTGTGTCCTCTTACCCGTCTGCTTCCCGTTCGTGTGTCCTCTTACCCGTCTGCTTCCCGTCCGTGTGTCCTCTTACCCGTCTGCTTCCCGTCCGTGTGTCCTCTTACCCGTCTGCTTCCCGTCCGTGTGTCCTCTTACCCGTCTGCTTCCTGTTCGTGTGTCCTCTTACCCGTCTGCTTCCTGTCCGTGTGTCCTCTTACCCGTCTGCTTCCCGTCCGTGTGTCCTCTTACCCGTCTGCTTCCCGTCCGTGTGTCCTCTTACCCGTCTGCTTCCCGTCCGTGTGTCCTCTTACCCGTCTGCTTCCTGTTCGTGTGTCCTCTTACCCGTCTGCTTCCCGTCCGTGTGTCCTCTTACCCGTCTGCTTCCTGTTCGTGTGTCCTCTTACCCGTCTGCTTCCTGTTCGTGTGTCCTCTTACCCGTCTGCTTCCTGTTCGTGTGTCCTCTTACCCGTCTGCTTCCTGTCCGTGTGTCCTTACAGGACGTGCGAGTCCTTTACAGTCAGATGGCAGGACTTGAGGTGGACGAGCCTGATGCTCCCATAGAAACCAGTCTGGACCAGATCCTGGCCTACATCAGGAGCCACTGGGAGAAGGTGACCGAGAGGAACCGAGCGGAGACGGACAGCTACCTAGAGTGTAAGGTGAGGACGGCTCACCTGCACAGGTGTTCTCTCACGTGGGACGGTCTTAAAGGTGTGTGTGTGTGTGTGTGTGTTGCTGCAGGAGGCGCAGTGTGTGAGCAGCAGACTGAGTCCAGAGGAGCAGCAGGTGGAGGCGCTGAAGGCCGAGTGCACCGACACCGGCTCAAAGATCCAGAGTCTGCAGGCGGAGAACGAGTCCATCAGAGCGCTGGTGAGAACCTCCATCATCCACCACTAGCCCCCACCACTAGCATCCACCACTAGCATCCACCACTAGTCTATCACTAGCCTCCACCACTAGTCTATCA
>NW_027175832.1:21497543-21520043 GCF_023055335.1 Clinocottus analis | reverse complement strand
AACTGAGGTCGACAGAGAGGAAGTCTGATCTTTGACAGCAGCTCCGGCAGCACCGACTCCCTCAGGTCCTGATCATGGTGAACCCAGGACAGCACCGCCTCGAACACCTGCACAGGTACAGCACACTCACACACTGCACAGGTACAGCACACTCACACACTGCACAGGTACAGCACACTCACACACTGCACAGGTACAGCACACTCACACACTGCACAGGTACAGCACACTCACTCACACTCTTTATTATTCTTTTTCACTGCATTTTTTTCTTAAATCTTTAATCTGTTCATTACCGTTTTATTGTTTATTTATATTACTTGTTTTTTTTATCTTATTACTTGAGAGCTGCTGTAATCCTGTAATTTTTAGGGACTAATAAAGTATTATCTTATCTCACACACCTGGTGTGTTCCAGGTGTCTCACCTGCTCCTCTGCTTTGACGTTGAGCTCGTCGCAGCCCACCAGCTCCAGCACCTCCTCCGGCCTCAGGCTCAGGAACTCCTCGGAGCCGGACGCCTCCACAAAGTGCTGGTGGAGGAAGCTGCTGGCGGAGTCGTACAGGGTGGTGCACATCATGGTCTCTGCAAACTGTCTCACACCCAGACAGTTCTTAGGGTGTAACCTGGGCACCATGTAGAGAGTGGGGGGAAGAAGGGGGAGAGAGAGAGAGAGAGAGAGAGAGAGAGAGAGAGAGAGAGAGAGAGAGAGAGAGAGAGAGAGAGAGAGAGAGAGAGAGATGAGCCGTCGGTCATCTTGAATCAATCCATTGTCATTAATGACTCCTGTGACTAGGTGACTTGGTGACTTGGTGTCGAGGTGACGAGGTGACTTGGTGACTTGGTGACTTGGTGACGAGGTGAGTGGACTCGTCACCTCTCCTGCAGGAAGGAGCAGCAGGCGTCTTTAACGTTCTGCAGCTGCAGGAAGCTGGAGCCAATCAGGAGAGACTGCACGTTCTGCTGGTCGATGGCAACATGGCCGCTGTACGCAAAGTTGATCAGAGCCTCCAGAGCGCTGCGGGGAGACGGGCACTGGTTAGGCTGGTGACCAGCTGCTGGTTACACTGGTGACCAGCAGCTGCTCTCAGGTGCTCTTACCTGGGGTCCATGCCCTGCATCAGGATCTCGTCCTGCTTGCACTCCACCATGTCCATGGTGAACATGGCGTGGAAGTACGGGATGGAGGCCGCCAGCACGATGCGGTGCGCGCTGAACTTATGGTCCCCCACCTGCAGGGGGCGACAACGTGAGGGCGCGCTCACCTGTACAGCTTGCAGGCTCACCTGTACAGTGAGTAGGAGTACTTGTACTGCAGTAAAAGGTCTTAACACACAGGAAATAGGACCCTCTGAGCACTTTTAAAGACCGGAAACACCTGCAGCCGTCTCCTCTGTGGTCTCCATGACAACATGACGGCTCTCAGGGGTCAAAGGTCAGCTGAACTAGCCGCCTCCGGCTGTTAGCTTGTTATTAGCATCTAGCTAGCAGGCTAACTCCGGCCTCGAGCGCTAGCTTGTTTACCTTGAGCGTGACGTCACAGAGCTTCCCCTGACGTCGGATCTCCTCCATGACGCCATAGCCTCGTGCCGGCAGGTCGTGCACCGAGAAGTGAACCAGATCCTCGAGCTCTTCGCAGAGAACGTCTCCCATCGTCAGCAGGGCGGAGCGGACTGAGCCCCGCGAGCCGCCGTACCAGCATCCGGTTGCACCTTCACAATAAAAGACACTTCCTGTTTCAATGGGGTTTTTTTTGCCGTTTGTTATTGACAATTTCGGAAATTGTACATTTACAGTTGTTGAATAAATAATTATAAATACATCAAAAGATTGAACACTTCCTCTAATACCTGATGAACGATAGAACGGTAACCACTTCCGCTTTGGTGATTAGCCTTCAACATAAAAGTTCATAAAAAATGTTTTCAATACTTGTAACAAATCAGTGCCAAAAATAAACTATAATCACAATATTGGAAGCGGCTCTTGCATGTTTTTTATTAGCAAAAAGTGATTCAGTGCCATCACATCTCATAATGAGGTTTATGTTGAACCTGGACCACAACCCTACAGGATGTTGTGTAGCACGGACCTACAGGATGTTGTGTAGCACGGAGAATCTCTGCTGTGTGTGTGTGTGTGAGAGAGAGAGAAACATGCAGAACAGGATCATAACTGGTAGTTATTGATGAGTTCATCACGTTTTATCTGTGATGTTTAATGTTCTTTTGTTTGAACACAAACGTTCAATCATTTCTTCTAAAACAAATAATTTACTTTCTCTCGTAAAAGGTTTAAAAAGTTTTCATTGAGCTTTGAATGTTGATGGAATATTGATTTATTGTTCTGCCTTTATTCAAAGCATTAAAACATTTGACTCATGAACACAAGAACATATGGATACGACTTCCTAATACAGCAATATCTGATCAATAACTCAAAGCATTCAGTTACCACGACAACCAGACGGCACGTCTAGAACCTGAGACCGGGTTCTCCATCTGGGGGTCGAGGTAGAACCCAGAGCAATGTTCTAGAGCCCAATGAGGGTTCTGAGGAACTGTTCTGTCTGCAGCACCGTGTTCTGCTGCTCTGAGGTCGGATCTGGAGCCGTCAGGTGGGTGTTGTTGTTGTTGTTGTGACAGAATATATTGATTAACGGCCCTGCTGCTCCTGATAAAGACATTTATGACATTTGTTACAACTCAAGAGGTTCAAAGCTCCGTGACGGTTCCATGAGGTTCTAGAAGCTCCGTGCGGCCTGAAGGTGGCGGCTCAGAGAAGTGGATGATGATACGCCTGCGTGGTGGGACAGAACCCATGCCAGGGTTCTAGAAAGGCATCCCTCCAGAGATCTGCCGGGCCACCTGGTCCTCCGGGCTCTCCTCCTGGTTCTTCCTCTCCGGGTTCCTCTCCTGGTTCCAGTCCTTCAGGCCCTCCGGCAGCGAGGTGTCCTCGTCCAGGCTGCCGGTTCCCTCCACAAAGTCTTCGTACGTCGACTTCTCTACGAACGGACGTGGACCCAGCAGCTCCACCATGTCGCTCTTATCCAGAACCTCCTTCTCCAGCAGCCGCAGCGCCACCTGCAGGACCACAGAGCGGGGTCAGAGCCCAGAGCACCACAAGGACCTCGAACCACCACAGTAGAACCGGTCCCACGTCTCCCACGTGCATCTAGAACAAAGGGGCCAGAAGCGTCTCGGTACCTTCTCCACCTCCGGCTTCCTGTCGCTCAGCAGCCGGTGGGTTCTCTGGTGCGCCTCAGCGATGAGCAGTCGGACCTCGGTGTCGATGAGACGAGCCGTGGCTTCGCTGTACGGCTTCTCCAGAACCATCTCGCCCTGCCGGGGCAGGTCGAAGGACACCTGACCCACCTTGGCATTCATCCCGAACTGCACGATCTGCAGCAGAAACCAGGAGGTCACCAGGGAACATGGACCAGACCCAGACCCAGGGTCACCTGCGCTCTATGTGAGGTGTTACCTGAGCGTAGGCGCTCTATGTGAGGTGCTACCTGAGCGTAGGCGCTCTATGTGAGGTGTTACCTGAGCATAGGCGCTCTATGTGAGGTGTTACCTGAGCGTAGGCGCTCTATGTGAGGTGCTACCTGAGCGTAGGCGCTCTATGTGAGGTGCTACCTGAGCGTAGGCGCTCTATGTGAGGTGTTACCTGAGCGTAGGCGCTCTATGTGAGGTGTTACCTGAGCGTAGGCGCTCTATGTGAGGTGCTACCTGAGCGTAGGCGCTCTATGTGAGGTGTTACCTGAGCGTAGGCGCTCTATGTGAGGTGTTACCTGAGCGTAGGCGCTCTATGTGAGGTGTTACCTGAGCGTAGGCGCTCTATGTGAGGTGTTACCTGAGCGTAGGCGCTCTATGTGAGGTGTTACCTGAGCGTAGGCGCTCTATGTGAGGTGCTACCTGAGCGTAGGCGCTCTATGTGAGGTGTTACCTGAGCGTAGGCGCTCTGCGTGACCTTTCGAAGGTCGTCCTGGGCTCCGGTGGTGATCCGTCCAAAGAAGATCTCCTCGGAGACCCGTCCCCCCAGAGTCATGCACATGCGGTCCAGCAGCTGCTCCGTGGTGTACAGGTACTGCTCTCTGGGCAGGTACTGAGCGTAACCCAGACCTTTCCCTCTGGGGATGATGGACACCTGCACAGGAAACAACTTCCTCCGTCACACAGCCGAGGCTCATGGGTAACACAGAGACACGCTGAGGAACCACAGGTGACCTTCAGCAGCGGGTCGGCGTGCTCCAGGAACCAGCCGGCCACGGCGTGCCCCGCCTCGTGGAACGCCACCGTCTTCTTCTCCTCCGGCTGCAGGACCTGAGTCTTCTTCTCTAGACCTGCAGCACAACAGAACCTCTGGTCTCTGGAGAAACCCGGTTCCTCAACAGAACCTCAGGACTCAGTCATTGATCATTATTGATGCAAGTTTTCCAGGAAAACAGCAGGCAGGAGAATAAAAAAAGAAGCAGAACAAGAAGGAGGAGCAGGAGGAGGAAGAGGAGGAGAAGCAGGAGGAGGAAGAGGAGGAGAAGCAGGAGGAGGAAGAGGAGGAGATGCAGGAGGAGGAAGAGGAGGAGATGCAGGAGGAGAAGCAGGAGGAGGAAGAGGAGGAGATGCAGGAGGAGGAGAAGCAGGAGGAGGAAGAGGAGATGCAGGAGGAGGAAGAAGAGGAGAAGCAGGAGGAGGAAGAGGAGGAGAAGGGGAGCACTACTCAAAGCTCAAACATTCGTTAATGTGAGGGAGGTTACAGCCTCCTCTTCATCACTTACACCCCCATCTGGCTCTCTGAACAACAATGCACTAATGACCCGGCTCCTGACCGGTCTGAACCGGTTCCTCCACCAGGACCCTCTCGGGTGTGCTAGCTCCCGTTAGCGCAGCTCTCACCTCCGATCACCCTCTCGATGGCCTGCTCAAAGTGTTTCTGGTCGATGGCGTCTGAAAGGTGGCGAGCGGCGATCAGAGCCGCCTCGTTACAGACGTTGGCGATGTCGGCGCCTGACAGACAGAGAGCAGGGAGAGAAAACCCGTTGAGACAGAGGAGCGGCGGTCAGACGGAGGGGTAACACGCAGCGCCTTTACCTGAGAACCCAGGTGTGAGGGCGGCCATCTTCCTGGACAGAGCCTCTTTGTCCAGGTCCGCCTCCAGCTTCAGAGGACGCAGGTGGACTTTAAAAATGGACGCTCGCCCTTTAATATCAGGAGGTCCTGAGACGCAGAGACTGTTATTCACCTCTTCTTCACCTCTATCCTCACCTCTATGCTCCTCTTCCTCACCCTACAGAACCTCACCGATATAGATCTGCCTGTCGAAGCGTCCGGGTCTCATCAGAGCCGGGTCCAGGATGTCGGGTCTGTTGGTTCCTGCGAGAACCACCACGTTGGTGGCCGTGTTGAAGCCTAGAGAGGAGAGAGTCATGTGACCACGCGTTCCTTCACCTCTCATCATCCATGAGCGGCCCATGGAGACCTCCACCCACCGTCCATCTCCACCAGCAGCTGGTTTAGCGTGTTCTCCTGCTCGCTCTGACCGCCGAAGTTCCCTCGTCCTCTTTTGCGTCCCACGGCGTCGATCTCGTCGATGAAGAGGATGCAGGGAGCGTTCTTCCTCGCCATGACGAACAGATCTCTGACCTGCACAGGAAGTGACATCACGATGAGGTCAAAGGTCAACCCACCGCTGCAATGAAGGTTGTGTGTGTGTTTGTGTATCTATCTATATATGTGTGTGTGTGTGTCTGTCTGTCACCCTGGCTGGACCGACGCCCACGAACATCTCCAGGAACTCTGACCCGTTGACGGTGATAAACGGCACGTTGGCTTCACCGGCCGTCGCTTTGGCCAGAAGAGTCTTTCCTGTTCCTGGAGGACCCGTCAGGATGGCCCCCTGCACACAGACGCAGCATCAGGTCCCCACCGGCCCCACAGGTCTGAGCCTCACCTCGGGGGTCTGAGCCTCACCTCGGGGGTCTGAGCCTCACCTCGGGGGTCTGAGCCTCACCTCGGGGGTCTGAGCCTCACCTCGGGGGTCTGAGCCTCACCTTGGGGATCTTGGCGCCCAGGTCCTCGTACTGTTTGGGGTTCTTCAGGAAGTTGACAAACTCCATGATCTCCAGCTTGGCCTCCTCGCAGCCGGCCACGTCTTTGAACTTCACGTCGATCTCGTCCTTCAGGATCTTGGCCGTGGTCTCGCTGACGCTGAACAGACCCCCCATCCCGCGGCCGGGCCGGCCCCCCGCGCCCGCCACGCCACGCCGCACCATGAACAGCAGGAAGCCGATGATGAGCACCGTGGGGAGCATGCTCAGGAGGAAGGTGCTGAGGAGGAAGGAGCCGATAGAGTAGAAAACAGTAGAAACCATTAGAATAGAAACCAGGAAGGAACCGGCGCCGTGCGGGGAGTACGACCTTGCTAGAGGTCGGTAGGAACGCGACCTTCCTCACCCATCGCTCTCGGTGGAGTAAACCACCGGCAGTCGGTTCTCTCCCTCGATGCCGAGCTCGTACTGAGCCGTCTCCAGATTCCTCTCGAAGGTGTCCACGCTGCCGATGTTGAACCACACGTACTGCTGAAAGACACCAGGACGCGCTGAGCCTCCTGCGGGGCTCCTGCACAGCTTCACAATGCTTTTCCTTGACTTTTAACCAAATTTAGCCAAGTCCTTTAAAAAAATAAAATCCCAAACGTTTTGGAAAAGTCATGAAAATGCAGCATTCATTCATGTGTATCCGTGTCCAGCAGGGACGAGACGCCAGACGTGCTCCTCTGGCGAGGCCGAACGGGCTCAGATGTTAGTGACCGGCAGAAGGAAGTGACCCGGGAAAACCTCCAAAACAACAGACTCATAAACGAGCGAGTGACTCACCCCGTCCACGGCCGGCTTCCCCGGAGAGAAGACCACTTTGACGTAGCGCTTGTTGACCACCTCCAGCCGGTCCACCTGGTGAACACAAGCAGCCGTTACGCTGCTGGAGCAACGCTGTCCAGAACAACGCAGTTAAACAGATCACAGGAGTTCTGGTGTGACCACGGTCCGATAAACAAGTCCATTGATTCATGAAGCAGATTTAGATTTAGCAGGAAATCAGATCTTTGATGTCAAATGAACAAAGGCAGGTGTACAAATCAGAATATAGTAAACAAACTGACTTATGGATCAACACGGTGAAGCCAACAGGTTCTCACCACTCCTTTGGACAGGTAGTTGTTGACAAAGTCCTTCCAGGTGACCTCTCGGCCTCCGTCCTTGAAGAAGACATAATAGGCGACGGTGGTCCAGAACGCTGCTCCGCTCAGAAGGAACATCCGGAACTCTTTATCGTCCCAGGGAACATCGCCCTGAAACCAACACCACCACGTGAGCCTCGCACCACCAGGTGAGAGCCCAGCCTCACCTCAGGAGACACTGACCTTCTGGAGACGGCTGAACCACTGGGACTCCTCCCTGCGGCCTCCTCGTTGTTTTCCTCCTCCTCCTCCTCCTCCTCCTCCTCCTGCTGCTGCTCCTCCTCCTGCTGCTCCTCCTCCTCCTCCCCCTTCTCCCCCTCTTCCCCCTCCTGCTCCTCCTGCTGCTGGTCCTCCTCCTGATGCTGCTCCTTCTCCACCACCTCCTTCTCCTCCAGCTTCCCTCTCAGAAGATGTCTGAGCGTTGGCAGGTTTGGGCTCTGAAAATAAAAAAGACAATAAGCCATTAGGAAACAGATGATGACAGTCAGCAGATGTCTGTAGAGTTCAGTAGAGTTTGATAGACGCCAGTAGAGATGGGTAGAGTTTGATAGACGCCAGTAGAGATGGGTAGAGTTCGATAGACGCCAGTAGAGATGGGTAGAGTTCGATAGACGCCAGTAGAGATGGGTAGAGTTCGATAGACGCCAGTAGAGATGGGTAGAGTTCGATAGACGCCAGTAGAGATGGGTAGAGTTCGATAGACGCCAGTAGAGATGGGTAGAGTTCGATAGACGCCAGTAGAGATGGGTAGAGTTCGATAGACGCCAGTAGAGATGGGTAGACTTCGATAGACGCCAGTAGAGATGGGTAGAGTTCGATAGACGCCAGTAGAGATGGGTAGAGTTCGATAGACGCCAGTAGAGATGGGTAGAGTTCGATAGACGCCAGTAGAGATGGGTAGAGTTCGATAGACGCCAGTAGAGATGGGTAGAGTTCGGTAAATGACACCTTTGGTTGCTGCTTCAGCTTCACTGTTTTTTGGAGTTTTCTGACTTCCTGGAAAATACTTCTCAAAACCTGGAAAAACAAAAAAACATCACTGACCAAGTTTGTACTTCTTTACTTGTTCGACCTTTGACCCTCGACCATCACAAGCAAATGTTTAATTCTGAACTCTAAAACCAGGTCCGAGCCGCACTGGACTGAATATCCTGAAGATCTGAAATTCAAACTCCATCCTCCACATGACGCCTACAGCAGACGGTCCTGTAGGGTTCTAACCCTTTACCTGTACCTTCAGTACCTCTGGGGACTGACCCCTAACCCTTTACCTGTACCTTCAGTACCTCTGGGGACTGACCCCTAACCCTTTACCTGTACCTTCAGTACCTCTAGGTACTGACCCCTAACCCTTTACCTGTACCTTCAGTACCTCTAGGTACTGACCCCTAACCCTTTACCTGTACCTTCAGTACCTCTAGGGACTGACCCCTAACCCTTTACCTGTACCTTCAGTACCTCTAGGGACTGACCCCTAACCCTTTACCTGTACTTCAGTACCTCTAGGTACTGACCCCTAACCCTTTACCTGTACCTTCAGTACCTCTAGGGACTGACCCCTAACCCTTTACCTGTACCTTCAGTACCTCTGGGGACTGACCCCTAACCCTTTACCTGTACCTTCAGTACCTCTAGGGACTGACCCCTAACCCTTTACCTGTACCTTCAGTACCTCTAGGGACTGACCCCTAACCCTTTACCTGTACCTTCAGTACCTCTAGGGACTGACCCCTAACCCTTTACCTGTACCTTCAGTACCTCTGGGTACTGACCCCTAACCCTTTACCTGTACCTTCATTACCTCTAGGTACTGACCCCTAACCCTTTACCTGTACCTTCATTACCTCTAAGTACTGACCCCTAACCCTTTACCTGTACTTCAGTACCTCTGGGTACTGACCCCTAACCCTTTACCTGTACTTCAGTACCTCTGGGGACTGACCCCTAACCCTTTACCTGTACCTTCAGTACCTCTGGGGACTGACCCCTAACCCTTTACCTGTACCTTCATTACCTCTAAGTACTGACCCCTAACCCTTTACCTGTACTTCAGTACCTCTGGGTACTGACCCCTAACCCTTTACCTGTACTTCAGTACCTCTAGGTACTGACCCCTAACCCTTTACCTGTACTTCAGTACCTCTAGGTACTGACCCCTAACCCTTTACCTGTACTTCAGTACCTCTAGGTACTGACCCCTAACCCTTTACCTGTACTTCAGTACCTCTGGGGACTGACCCCTAACCCTTTACCTGTACTTCAGTACCTCTAGGTACTGACCCCTAACCCTTTACCTGTACTTCAGTACCTCTAGGTACTGACCCCTAACCCTTTACCTGTACCTTCAGTACCTCTAGGGACTGACCCCTAACCCTTTACCTGTACCTTCAGTACCTCTAGGTACTGACCCCTAACCCTTTACCTGTACTTCAGTACCTCTAGGTACTGACCCCTAACCCTTTACCTGTACTTCAGTACCTCTAGGTACTGACCCCTAACCCTTTACTTCAGTACCTCTAGGTACTGACCCCTAACCCTTTACCTGTACTTCAGTACCTCTAGGTACTGACCCCTAACCCTTTACCTGTACCTTCAGTACCTCTAGGGACTGACCCCTAACCCTTTACCTGTACTTCAGTACCTCTAGGTACTGACCCCTAACCCTTTACCTGTACTTCAGTACCTCTAGGTACTGACCCCTAACCCTTTACTTGTACCTTTAGGAGGTCTGGAGCTTAGCCTGCGGTATGCTCCCAGCAGGTCACTCAGCAGGCTCCGCCCCCTCTCTTCCTGTCCGGCGACGTTCCAACACGTCACCTGACGTACAGGAAGTAGACACATTACAAGTTACTGAGATCTGCAACACGTTTTCTTTAGGATTTATTTTGATTATTTCTGACGACCGTTGACGTCACAGATGTTTTTTTCTGAATGCAACTAAATAGTCTGTTAAGTTCAAGTAATTCAAATCAATAAAAAGTATATGCATACTTTTATAATCTTAGAAAAGTATCAGGACTCTGTGCTGATTGTGGAACCCCTCAATGACAGCTGTACGCAGCAGGAGCATCGGGGTCCAGGTGTTCAGGCCTTAGGGACCACAGGTGACTTTACCTGACGTGACATACACGTGATTAAACACCTGCGGGGTCACGGACACACGTCATTATGTCGTCAGGTCGTCACTTACGAGCCGGGCCGCGGTGTCGGGGCCGCGCAGCAGGCGGGAGCTGCTCGCGCACAGCCGCAGGTAGCGATGCGCCATGCTGCTGCTCTGCGGCCTCTAGGCGCGAGGCAGGGTCGATGTTTGTGTTCCTTGACCGCTCTGATCCGCCATCTTTACTCTGCGCCGCCTCCTCCTCCTCCTTCTTCCTCTTCTTGGCGGCAGGCAAACACTTTTCTAGTGCGTTACCGCCCCCCTCCGGCCCGGAAGGAGAAGGAAGGCTCCGTCTCGAGCAATGCAAAGTGATGAACGTGTTACAATTAGTGATAACGTGTTTATTGACAGTGATATAATGCAATTTTCCTCGTGATCTTAATATGTGATAATGAATCTAACAAAGATGTTCGTACCAGAAAGAGAGGAACCATCTGGTGTGAAACACAGGGTTTCCTTTAGGGGGCGGCAGTGCGCCGGCACTGCGTGGAGTCTGCGGCAATTGAGCCAGAGAAGAAGAAAAAGAAGAAGAAGATGGCGTCTGTGTGGAGGAATGAAGCGGCTGACCGCTGACTGCTTCTCTGGCGAACCCGCACTCTCAGCGGCCTCAGGTGTTTCATCAGAGCGGAGCTGCCGGTGTGACTGAGCGATGAGGTAAACACAGAGCTCACCGGCTGGAGCCGGGTTATTACCCGGTTAATTACCGGTTATTACCGGTTATAGCCGGCTACACGGCTGAGAGAAGGGCACACTGATGCTAACAGGCTAACAGATCAGCTGGTGGAGGATCGGAGCTGACAGCTCGTTATGGTTAGTCTAGTCTGTGGCTAGTTATGGTTAGTTTATTATGTAGCTAGTTATGGATAGTTTAGTCTTTAGCTAGTTATAGTTAGTCTCGTCTGTAGCTAGTTGTGGTTAGTTTAGCCTGTAGCATCAGTTAGCTTGTTGTGGTGGGTAAGCGTTGTCTTGTGAACAGGAAGTATTAAATTATTGTTTTTTAAAACGCATTTTAATGATGTATTCTAAGCTCCACGTCAGGAAGTTAACCAGGTTCATGATTATTTAATCTGATAAATCAATATATCCCTTTTTTTAAAAAGCTTTACTTTTGTGTTTGTTCTGCAGGTTCATTCTGTGGGTTGTTCATATCTCCTCTTCCTCCTGCAGGAGTAGTGTGCTGTTGCCTCCTTGTGTCCTGGCTGTTGGACTATGCTGTGTTTGCCCACTGGGTGGCGCCTCCTGAGCCGAGCTCCCCGCCTCCCTCCTCGCCCCCCCCACCCCGCCTCCCTGTCATTCAGCATGTACACCACCCGCTTCTACAGTGGTGCGGGGGGAGGAGGGGCAGTGGGTGGGGTTAAACCGAGCCGGCGGGCGGGGCTGATGCTCGAGGCCGTCAACGCCCCTCCCTACCCACTGTACCAGGGCCGCCCCGACGCCCCGCGGGGAGCGCACTTCCACTACCACAGCCACCTGGCCCCGCCCCCGCTGCCCCATCACTATCAGCACCACGCCCACTTCCACGCATACGGAGGCGGGGCCCCGGCCGGTGGGGGCGGCCCCGGCAGCAAGAAGAAGACGTGGAACTTCATCCACGAGAAGATGAGCTACGACACGTTCTTCACCATGAAGCGTCTGATCGAGCGCTCGCGACGCCCCGACGAGGTTCTGCGCTGGGTCACCCAGAACCCCGCCAAGATCTCCCACAACCACTACCCCGTCGCCCTGCAGAAGATCGGCCAGCTGCTGCAAGCCACGCCCCCGCTGCGAGCCGTGGGGGGCGGTGCCGAGGCTTCAGGAGGAGGAGGACGAGAGATCCTGGAGCATCAGGACTTCCACACGCTTTGCGACGCCATCGTCAGCGACTGCAGCAAGTTTGACAACTTCAGCATCGTGAACTGCCTGTACGCCGTGGCCGCGCTCGGTGAGTCTGCGTTCATTTTCACTCCACAGGTGCGCTGATCCACAGCGCAGTAGATACACACAAAGAGGTAGGAGAGCTGTCATGTAACCCGTTAAGGTGCCAGGTTGGAGCCAGTCTCGTCGGTGCCTCCTGGAGGGGCGACTCGGGAACCGAACTGGTCCGAGGCGTTCTGATGCCTGGATAACGGTGTTTGTGGTCTCTGCAGGTCTCCCCAGTGACTCTCAGGTGGTCCAGGTGCTGGAGGCAGAGTCCCAGTCCAGACTGAACCAGTTCAACCAGAAGGACGTGTCCATGGTGTTCAGCTCCAGCATGAAGCTGCACATGGGCAGCCAACACCCTCTGACCGAGGCCTGCCTGGCCGGCCTGGAGAAGAACCTGGAGCGAGAGCGCCACCCGCAGACGCTGTTCCTGCTGCTCTCGTACTACAGGCTCAAGTGGCGATTGCTGCAGCCGCAGGACCTTGTGGCTGCAGCGGGGGGCGCTAGCACCGCGCAGCCAAACCCTGAACAACTGCTCGCCAACAGGTGAGACGACGCGGCTGCCAGGTCCAGTTCACCTGAACCCTTCAGGGTCTTTTTAAATCATTTCCTAAATTCACCTTTTAAAGGCACTTGCATGTGAGATGTATTCCATGTTGTCGTGGCCATTCGTCTCACTCCCTCCAGGAAGATCCTGCGTCTGGTGAAACACACCCTGGCGAGTGTGAGTGGCGTGCGTGACCAGGAGATGGCGCTGCTGGACGAGATGCTGGCTGCGTGCGTCCAGGAGGCGAGCAACAAGAGTCTGGAGTTGATCTTCAGCTCTCACCTGTTCTACCAGAACCGGCAGGAGAGGTTCATCAGCAGCCTGGCAGGTGAGGACCCTCACACCTGACTGACCCCCTCACACCTGACTGACCCCCTCACACCTGAACCCCTCCCATGGGTGACTGTGGCTCAGTGGTTGCCCCGCCCCCTCTGGAAACCCACATTGACGTGAGTTGCTCTCTGACAGAGGAGTTGCCGAAGAAGCTGGACAGCATCACTCCGTACACGATGGCGCTGATTGCCAAATACATCGCTCGCCATCGCCTGCGAGAGACCCGGCTGCTCGACACCATCGCGGACTTCCTGGTGAAGAAGGCTGAGTATCTGGACAGTAAGGTGAGGGCGGGCCCGGCGGGCCTCGGGTCTGCGTGTGGCCGTCGGCTCTGCAGCGTGTTTGTGTCTCCAGGTGATCCAGAAGCTGGTGTTCCCGTTCAGCCGCATGAGCTACCGGCCGGCCGGCCCGCTGTTCTTCTCGCGTCTGGAGGAAGCGGTGGAGCTGAAGGCGCTCAGCTCGCCGCTCGCCACCGTCAACATCCTCATGTCGCTGTTCCAGCTCGGCCACTTCCCCGGACTGGTGCTGCACCGGGTCTTCTCCTCCGCCTTCATCAGCAACGTCACCAGTCAGTACCAGAACACCACCAGTACACCACCAGACCAGAACAGAACCAGTAACAGCAGTGTTTCCGCAGACAGCCCGTACGCGCTCATCGTGCGGCGGTACCTCTCCCTGCTGGACGCCGCGGTGGAGCTGGAGTACCGGGACTACACCGGGCCGCGGCTGCAGGACGCACACAAGGTGCTGATGTTCGACCACGCCCTGACCGCCGACGAGGTCAACCGCAAGTACAGGTAACGCGCCTCACCTGTGCACAGGTGAGCTCACACACACGCCAGCTGATCAGCTGACCGGTTCCTCTGTTGGTCCCTCAGCTATAAAGGTCTGGTGGCCGAGGCGCTGCGGCAGCTGCTCGGGGAACAGAACTACAAGCAGGATGAAGTACTGGCCCCGGGATACTACACAGGTACTCCACACAGAGTACTTACTCCACACAGAGTACTCCTGTACTCCACACAGAGTACTCTTGTCTGTGTTCTGATGATCTCGTTGTCCTCCAGACTTTGTGCTGTGGATGGACTCCTCTGGTCGAGTTCTCCCCATCAGAACCAGTCTGGACTCCTCTGGTTGGGTTCTCCCCATCAGAACCGGTCTGGACCCGTCTGGCCTGGTTCCTCCAGCAGCTGATGACTCTGTGGCCGCGGTGACTTCAGAGTTCCAGAAGTTCTCTCCGTTCGCGGCGCCGGAGGAAGGAACCAAGTCGCCAGTGGGCGACGCGCTGGACGGGTCCACGGAGCCCAGGTCCTTCCTGCCTCACCACATCCGCGGCGCGGCCGGGGCCATGCTGGCCCCAGGGCCCGGCACCAACGGGGCCCCTTTCGGGCCCTACTACGTCCCTGCGGCAGAGTTCTACTCCGGCCTGGCCAAGGAGCACTCGCTGGAGAGCCAGGACAGCTCCACGCTCAGCAGCCCCCCCTCCGATGGCCCGGCTCCCGTCGGGGCCCAGGGGCCCGCCGGGTCCGCGGCTCCCGACTCGCTTTTTCAGTTTTCCATCGGAAAGATCCTGGAGGACGAGGGAGGGCCCGCGGGGGGCCCGCGGACCGACC
This sequence comes from Clinocottus analis, assembly GCF_023055335.1. Lineage (NCBI taxonomy): Eukaryota > Metazoa > Chordata > Actinopteri > Perciformes > Cottidae > Clinocottus > Clinocottus analis. Next base: position 21,505,261 of record NW_027175832.1, on the reverse strand, counting down.
GCGAGCCGCCGGGGTTCTACGAGGGTGTGACGTATTCTGAGGGGCCCGATGGCGGGCCGCCGCAGAGCCACCCCACCGACAGGCCCGACGCCGACAACCACCCCGCGGACCCGAGACCCATCAGGAGGTCAGTCCGGCTCACGGTGAACCCGGAGGAGCCCAGACCCGGGTTCTGATGTGTAACGTGGTTCTGTGTCTCTGCAGGGTCATCATGTCCGTCAATGACAAGTGGCACTACTGCCACAACTCCGAGGTCCTGGTCGGGTCTCGGGCCATGAGGGACCGACACCTGCGGCTGCTGGGATACGTCATCCTCCAGGTCGGCTCCCGCGGCGCTCCTCGGTTCGCTGGCCCGGCTCGCTGGCCCGGCCCGCTGGCCTGGTTTCCAGTTTGTGATGTGAGCTTTCTTGTCCCCTCCCAGTTGCCGTACAACGAGCTGGAGAAGCTGAGCGGCATCGAGGAGGTGAAGCAGTACCTGCACCAGAAGCTGCTAGACGTCCCGCTATGACGCTGCGTGTGCGTGTGCGTCTCACGGCTGCTCCGGGTCTGGATCCTGAGTCCTGGTTCCTGGTCAGATTACGGTCCGTGATCTTTGTCCGTTGACGATTCAGCAGACGGGAAACATCGCCGCATCCGAACTGAGCAGCTGGACTCCAACTCCCATCAGGCAACGCGGCCGGCTGCTGCTTTCTGCCCGTTTTACAACTGGGCCATAAGTTTTCAGATTCCTCGTGTTCCATAAACCCGGTTCAGCTCCAGCGGCTCGTCTTCACTTTAAGGCATCGACTCGACGCCTGGAACCAGGAGGTCAAGCCATTTCCAAAGATTCAGCGTAAGGAACGTCTTTAGAACCCGATCTGCTGCTGAGCCGGTTAGCATTAGCCGGTTAGCATTAGATGAGCTGCAGCTGGCGGTGCCGTCAGGCTCCTTCACTAAAGAACGAGGTTCAAGCTCCTGTCAGTAAACATCATGACGCACCATCGAGCTCGGTGGTTTCTGGGTAAAGGGTCCCCTTTTTTTAATAGTTTGGTAACCATGGTAACCATGAAGATGCATGTGCAGGACTCTGGTTTTCGGGGTTTTGCTGTTTTATAAATCCAGACGAAGCTGAGAGAGCAAGGGCTGGTGGGTAATGTAGTTCCCTTTGAGTCACACAAAGGGAGGGGTGGGCGTGCCAAAGGTCATGTGGTGAAGGTCAGATTATTTATTTATGAGGGGAAAGAAGCTTGTTTATATTCTATAAATCTATTCATGCAAATGTCTATAAAACCTGAAACTCAAACTGTGTTGTGTTTATTGATGATGTCATACTGTGTTTAGGTCCAAAATTGATTGACAGAAGTGAGAAAAAGTGCATTTATTAATTTTCTCAGGCAGGCAGCTGATTGGAGGCTGAACACTGGCTCCTCCCTCAGCGGTAACGAACAGCCAATAGGCTCCTCCCTCAGCGGTCGCAATAGGCTCCGCCCACACAATAGGCCCCACCCCTCCATTGCTCAAAAAAACACAGAAACGATCAGATAAAAACCAACACATGAGTAACAAAACACTCCATCAAGCCACGCCCCCTTTAGTGGGAGGGGCCAGCGTGACATCGCCCTTTCTCATTGGTCCATATGGACAACTAGAAAGTGAGGAGGCGTGGCCTGCACAGCCTGTCCTCTCCAATGAGGGCAAGGGGGCGGAGCTAGTCCGAGTCAGAGTCACTGGATTCCTCCGAGGAGCTCTGATCTTCATCGTCGTCATCGTTCTGAGGAATTGCAACACAACAATGTGAACGTTTACAAACATGGTTACCATGGTGATTCTTTACATAACATTCCCACAAATAATGTGTTAACACATTTTAAAGGTGTTTTCTATCGTCAACTCTTCGTCCTCTCACCTCGTCATCATCGCTGTCTGTGCTTCCTGACGTCTCGTCGTCTTCATCGGAGTCGGAGGACTCGCTCTTCTCGGTGGAATCGGACTCGTCCTGCTGGAGGGAGGGAGAACAGAGAGAGAACGAGAGAAAGAGGGAGAGAGAGAGAGATTTAAAGCAGCAGAGGAGCGTTACAACCTGCCAGACCGCGCTGAGGGCTCGGCCCGCCCACCGGCTGCTTCCTCATTACCATGCCAAGAAGATCAATAAAAACATGTTGTATGTGTTGCTGTCAACACATGTTTTTATTTTCAGCTGCATTTATTGATATTCCACTGTAGCTCCTCCCCCTTGTCCCCTGTAGAGCTACCTTGGCTCGGTACGCCATCGCCCGCTTGGCCACCCCGGCCGCCTGCGTCGCGGCTCTTGAACCGGCGGCCTTCCCCTTCGCCGTCACGCGGACTTTAGGTGCTGGACTGCTGCGGACTTTAGTGTTGCTGCGCCGCTTCTGAAGGGATGACAACAACAACAAACAAACAAACACACACACGTCTGGTGAGCTCGCAGGCCTTTGACCTTCATCTGGACCTTCTGCAGCGGCGACTCACCGAGGAGGAGAACTCCTGATACACGGCTCGTTCCTGAGGAGACAGAGACTGAGAGAGGAGACAGCGTCAGGTTCTGCGTGGGTTCTGCGTGGAGGTACTCTCTACTGGCCTTGGTTTACCTGGACCCAGTCCTCCAGCTCGGCCTTGTACTCGCCCTGCTGCTCCTCCACCATCTTCTTGTACTTGTCTTTCTGGCTCTGGGTCAGCTTGTGCCACCTCTTGCCGATCTCCACCATGCGCTCTTTCAGGCTGAAGTGATTCAGCTCTCCATTGGTCAGCAGCTCCTGGGAGAACATCTGATACCCGCTCCTATTGGACGAGAGCAGCAGGGGCGGGGCTTACTACAAAGCTGCTTTATGACCATTCAGGGACATTCACTTACTTTCAGTACTTCTTGTTCTTTAAGCCACAATGATTTCATTTACACGCTATTCATCTGCATTTATTCCAACCAGTTCTTGAATAAAAAAATATATATACATCTATATATAGTCATTTCTGTGTTTGTTTGCGGTAGAAACTGAACATCTGGTGCAGACGTGTCTTCAGACTCACACTGGAGGTTTCTTTGGTTCTCCATCAAACTTGGGCTTCCTCTGCGCTGCAGCCGGCCTCCTGTCCAACAGCTCCCTCTGCAGGACAGCAGTCGTCAGTGCACAATACAAACAGCCAATCAGATGTCTAGTCTGAGCTCCACTGTTTCTAGGTAGAATAGCAGAGCTTTGTAACAAACATGGTTTAAATGTGCTGGGAGAGGAGTCTGCGTCTGGGGGCGTGGCCACTGACCATAGGATTTACAGGGGGAGGAGTGTGTCTTTGGGCGTGGCCAATGACCACAGGATTTACAGAGGGAGGAGTCTGTGGGCGTGGCCATTGACCACAAGACCTACAGGGGGAGGAGCCTGTGTGGGCGTGGCCACTGACCACAGGATGGTACTGAACCTCGTAACGCTTCTGGTCCTCCGCCGCCTTCTTGATCCAGGGAATCTTCTCCTTCTTCTCCATCGACTTCCAGGCCGCCTCGATGGCCGCCTGCGCCTTTCTGCGGTCGCTCTGTGGAGTCACATGACCACATCTAAGACCCGCCCTTTACGTTGAACATATTGTTACTGTGACTGTTCACAGTATTGTAAGGGCAACAGGTATAAGATCTGAACCTGTTTTATGACAAAGCATAAACAGCATGTTGAGGAATAAATATAAATACTCTGTATTTGGCCAGGTAGTCTCCCATCACACTTTGCTGCCACATCTCTTCAGCTGTTTTCGGTGTCTCTGGAAGCTTCGCCGTCTTCTTCCCGTCCCGTCGGTCCTTTGGCGTCCCGCCAGCGGTCCACGTCTCTGACTCCGCCTCCCGCACCACCTGATGGGTTCAGGGTCACAGGTGAGCTGACAGCTCCAGACAGACAGGACACCTTCTCATTCAACGCCACCTGCTGGTGGTACTCTCCACCGAGGCCTCAATACAAAACGTCATCTTAACATGGCCCGGTATACAGGGAGCTAGCGAGACCTGTAGAGAGCTAGCGAGTGTTTCAGAGAAGAAGAGCGACCTTGGCTGGAGACTTGGCTCTGTGCGGGCTGGCGCCACCTCTGGCTCCGCCCGGTTTCTCCTCGCCCATGACTCGGTTGCGCTCCTCGTCCGGAAGACTCTGGAACACAAAGTCCAGTCAGCGAGGAGGAGCTGCATTTGAGCCTGAACTCACGGTGCTCTGAGCCTGAAGCCGTACCTCCAGGAAGCGCTGCAGGTCCACGTCGTACTGCTTCTTCCTCTAAGAAACACAAAAGACGTGAGCGCGGCTCCTCAGAGCGCCGGTGGAGCCGCTGCGTTGATACCGACCTGCTCGCAGCGCTTCTGGAACATGTCCTTCTCCTTCTGCGTCATCACCTTCCACTGCTTGCTGCACAGCACCATGCGCTCCGTGCTGGGGACGTCCTTCATGTTCACCATGAGCTCAGCACAGTACAGGGAGTACCCGTTACTACAGAGTACACACAGTACACAAAGTACACCATGAGCTCAGCACAGTACAGGGAGTACCCGTTACTACAGAGTACACACAGTACACAAAGTACACCATGAGCTCAGCACAGTACAGGGAGTACCCGTTACTACAGAGTACACACAGTACACAAAGTACACCATGAGCTCAGCACAGTACAGGGAGTACCCGTTACTACAGAGTACACACAGTACACAAAGTACACCATGAGCTCAGCACAGTACAGGGAGTACCCGTTACTACAGAGTACACACAGTACACAAAGTACACCATGAGCTCAGCACAGTACAGGGAGTACCCGTTACTACAGAGTACACACAGTACACAAAGTACACCATGAGCTCAGCACAGTACAGGGAGTACCCGTTACTACAGAGTACACACAGTACACAAAGTACACCATGAGCTCAGCACAGTACAGGGAGTACCCGTTACTACAGAGTACACACAGTACACAAAGTACACCATGAGCTCAGCACAGTACAGGGAGTACCCGTTACTACAGAGTACACACAGTACACAAAGTACACCATGAGCTCAGCACAGTACAGGGAGTACCCGTTACTACAGAGTACACACAGTACACAAAGTACACCATGAGCTCAGCACAGTACAGGGAGTACCCGTTACTACAGAGTACACACAGTACACAAAGTACACCATGAGCTCAGCACAGTACAGGGAGTACCCGTTACTACAGAGTACACACAGTACACAAAGTACACCATGAGCTCAGCACAGTACAGGGAGTACCCGTTACTACAGAGTACACACAGTACACAAAGTACACCATGAGCTCAGCACAGTACAGGGAGTACCCGTTACTACAGAGTACACACAGTACACTGGGTCAGACTCACGGTGGTGGTTTTGTCGGCCGTCCATCAAACTTGTCCTTCAGCTGTCGCTCCGCTTTCGTGAGGACGGACCGGACGTGATCATCAGAGTTCACATCTGGATGAGCTTCATGATACACTCTCATACTGCCCTACACACACACACACACACACACACACACACACACACACACATTAGGCCCGGCCCTCCCCCCTGCAGCGGCCCTGCAGCGGTCCGTACCTCGTAGTCCTTCTGGAGCTCCAGAGCTTTGCTGATCCACTTGAGCCTCCTCTTGTCAGACAGCTGAGACCACTGTCTCCTCAGAGCCTCCTTCAGCTCCTTCTGGCTCACCTGCAGCACAACACAACAACAACACAACAACAACACGGAGGTCAGCTGATTATTCTGCAGTAGGTGTGTTACCGAGTGTTACAGTGTGTGTTACAGAGTGTGTTACAGAGTGTATAACACACTCTGTAACACACTCTGTGTTACAGAGTGTGTTATACACTCTGTGTTACAGTGTGTGTTACACACTCTGTGTTACAGAGTGTTACAGAGTGTGTTATACACTCTGTGTTACAGTGTATGGTACAGAGTGTGTTATACACTCTGTGTTACAGTGTGTGTTACACACTCTGTGTTACAGAGTGTTACAGAGTGTGTTATACACTCTGTGTTACAGAGTGTGTTATACACTCTGTGTTACAGTGTGTGTTACACACTCTGTGTTACAGAGTGTTACAGAGTGTGTTATACACTCTGTGTTACAGAGTGTGTTATACACTCTATGTTACAGTGTGTGTTACACACTCTGTGTTACAGTGTGTGGTACAGAGTGTGTTATACACTCTGTGTTACAGTGTGTGGTACAGAGTGTGTTATACACTCTGTGTTACAGTGTGTGTTACACACTCTGTGTTACAGTGTATGGTACAGAGTGTGTTATACACTCTGTGTTACAGTGTGTGGTACAGAGTGTGTTACAGTGTGTGTTACAGTGTGTACCTCCGGGTGCAGCTTCATGTAGGTCTTCTTCTCGTGGTTGTACCACAGCTGTTGAGGAGTCTTGGGTTTCTCCGGCAGGTCGGACTTCTTCCTCTCCTCGATCAGCTCCGGGTGCTCCTCCCTGCAGGTCAGCTGAGGTTAGCGGCGCAACATGCTAACTCTTTAGTCAGCTGTTTGTATTCAACTTACTTGAATCTCGCCATGTTCTTCTCGAACGCTTCTTTCTCCTGTTGGAACTCTGTGATGTACTTTTGCTACAGCGAGGAGAAGCAGAGGATCAATCGATAGATATATAGATAGATACACACACACACGCACACACACACACACACACACACACACACACACACACACACCTTCTTCTTGTCCGGCAGCTCTTTGTACTTCTTGGACAGGATCTTGGTCAGGTCCAGGTTGCTCATCTCCGGGTGGATTTTGGCGTATTTGGCTCGTTTCTCCATGAAGAATCGGAAGTACGGAGTCAGAGGTTTTTTGGGGAAGTCTGGATGAGTCTGTTTGAACACGAGGTCAGAGGTCAGAGGAAGTCAGCCGCGTCGCTCTTCGACCGGGTCAGCTGCGTCTGACTCACCTTCAGCTTCTTCCCTTTGTACGGGTTCTTCACGAACTCCACGGCGTCCACGATGAGCTCCGTCATGGTTCGGTACTTACGGACCTGGAACGCAAACGCCCTGCGGTCATTGAACGCATCGTGAGAGGTCTGTTTGGAGGAGACCCAGGAGGATCTTCCATGGTCTCCTCCAACCTCCAGGGACCCAGATCCCGGTTCTGGTTCTGACCGCCTCACCTCAGAGGAAACCTTCTGCCACTTGTGGCGGCACACGTCTCCGCTGAAGCGGCCGAAGCCGACCTTGTCCCAGTCAAAGTGCGACTCCGTGGTTTTGTACTTCATGCTGTCGACGTCCGGCAGCAGAGAGCGGATCCTCTCCAGCAGGGAGAGGCAGTCCTCCTTCGTCCAGTCGTCTATATATACACACACACACACACACACACACAGGTCAGCTGCAGACAGGTGACTCTCAGGTGTTGATGACATCACAGAGGTCAAAGGTTACCTGGTTCGTTTTTTATCCTGGAGCTCTGAGCCACCGGGACGCTGCTGCTGCCGTTCATCATGCAGCGAGTCCGCCTACACACACACACACACACACACACACACACACACACACACACACACACACACACACACACACACACACACACACACACACACACACACACACACGAGGACCATTTATTAACTTCATTTGGGTCACATGGAGATGTGTCGTCATGACAGAAGTGGAACTTAAGTTGTTGATAACGTCACGTGACGTCATCTTATTATAATGCGTCATTAGATATTAGGCTTATTGACCTAAATTAAGCCCTCTGGTCGCCTCG
>NW_027175832.1:21490043-21492543 GCF_023055335.1 Clinocottus analis | reverse complement strand
CACTGCAGTATCACTAGTACACCACTAAAGTATACGACAGTATCACTAGTACTCCACTGCAGTATCACTAGTACACCACTATAGTATACTACAGTATCACTAGTACACCACTATAGTATACTACAGTATCACTAGTACACCACTATAGTATACTACAGTATCACTAGTACTCCACTATAGTATACTACAGTATCACTAGTACTCCATTGCAGTATACTGCAGTATCACTAGTACACCACTATATTATACTACAGTATCACAAGTACACCACTACAGTATACTACAGTGTACTACAGTACCTCCTCTGTCTTCCAGCACCTACTTTGCGGGTCAGGAGCAGCAGGTGCGGCTCATCTATCAGGGTCAGCTGCTGCAGGACGACGCTCAGACGCTGGCCTCGCTGCACCTGGTGCATAACTGCGTCCTGCACTGCCACATCTCTCAGCACGCGGGCCGGGGCGCGGCGGGGGGCCCGCGGCCCGCAGATCAGGTGCAGGTGGCTCTGAACGTGGGCAGCCTGATGGTGCCGCTGCTGGTTCTCATGCTGTCGGTGCTGTGGTACTGTCAGATCCAGTACCGGCAGTTCTTCACCGCCCCGGCCACGGCCTCGCTGGTGGGCGTCACCATCTTCCTCAGCCTGGTGGCCTTCGGAGTCTACCGCCGCTAGCCGCCCTCTGATTGGCTGCCGCCTCTGTGACCTCTGACCTCGAGAGACTGGACATGGACAGGTCATCGCTTCTGTTGCCATGGAGACGCTGAGTGGTACGAGGACTTTGGTTTTAATTTGTTTCTTTTTTAGATCGCGTTTCTCTGTAGGTTCTCATCATCGTGCCTCTTTTACTTCCTGGTCCTGGAGGTTCCGGACCAGTACCAGACTGTAGACTAGACCGGACCAGTACCAGACTGTAGACTAGACCGGACAAGTACCAGACTGTAGACCGGACCAGTACCAGACTGTAGACCTACTGGATGGAAAGTCCTTTGTGTCAATGACAGCTTTTGAAGAGAAAGAAATTCTATTAAATGGTTTATTTATCTGGTTCTTTGAGTCTGTTCCTGTGACTGAGCTCTCGCACACTTTGTGAATGTCATACTTTAAACCCAGACGGGTCAGGACTTGACCTTATAAACCCAGTGCTCTAACCCTCTAACCAGAGTCTTTTTTTGTTTTTGGGGCCTTTCGAGGTCCTGCGATCTCATTGGTCCTCAGACTGAAAGCGTGTCAGTTGACACATGTGGAAGATTGCGCTCCGTTATATATCAAGACGTTCATGGTACGAGCAAGATTCGAGTCAAAGTAGGTCATTTTTCAATTTCTGAACCGGAAAACACGGTTTCTGGACTGAAAATGCTTCCTAACAGGTCAATGATTGTGCTGCTTATCACTGCAGATTTAAATGCTTTAGGTCTTAACATTAAGGTCTCATGAGCTGTAGTACTCTAGGGTAGGTCTTAAGGTCTCATGAGCTGTAGTACTCTAGGGTAGGTCTTAAGGTCTCATGAGCTGTAGTACTCTAGGGTAGGTCTTAAGGTTAGGGGGACACACAGGTTGAACATCTGAACTCACTGCGTAATGTGACAAACATACCATTAGTTCATGCTCACGACACGATGATCAGCTTCAAATGAACTTTAATAATCATGACGTGATGAATCGTGACATCATGAGTCTGAGTGGCTGTGTCCTCTTCAGGTAATCAACACTGCAACACAAAAACACAACGATCAGGATGCACATGAATCCACAACAACCAACCGAGCTAGAACTAACGAGGACCACAATGTACACAACAATAATTTCTGATAACATTATTAAACCGCCACAGAGAGAAGCCATGCTGATACACTGGGACTGGACCAAACATTCACACACTCATTAGATTCTGAAAGTGAACATAAAAACGTGTGAGGTCCAGTGTCCCCTTACGCACGCACGTTTGGTTCTGTCCTGTCGCAGCGTGGAGTGTTTGCGTCTGTCAGACATGTTGACCCTTCATGAACCCTTTAGTAGGCCAGCATTAGATGCAGACTTTACCCACAATGCATTGCAACCTGCGGTTAAACACACAGTTCCCAAAGGAAGCAAGGGAAGAGAAGAGGAGTGGGAGGGCAAACTGGGACTGGACCCTAGTGTTAGAACTGGTGTGGGCGGAGCTACGGTGAGGTCCTACCTGTAGCTGAGCTGAGAGGTGTTCAGGAAGCTGGACTCCTGCAGCTTCCAGCAGAACGATGGCTTCTGCCAGAGGGAAGCTGGAGGAAGAAGCAGCCTCTTCATCACCACCACCATGCTGAGTGAGCTGCTGCAGACTGAACGAACACACACACACACACACACACACACACACACACACACACACACACACACACACACACACACACTTTATAAACAGCTGTTTATAAAAAGCCTTCATGTTTTCTTAATTAAAGAAACATTTGAGGGCTTCTGTGCAAAACCCTTAAATCTTAAGACTGTGGTGTTTTATGCAGACCGGGTTCAGCA
>NW_027175832.1:21467543-21475043 GCF_023055335.1 Clinocottus analis | reverse complement strand
TGAGCACCACCTGCAGCTACACACACACACACACACACACACACACACACACACACACACACACACACACACACACACACACACACACACACACACACACACACACCTTGTTGCTTTCCTCTCACTGACCTCGTGGCTGCAGTTCACTCCCAGCATGCCTTGCTCTAGGCTGTGGATCAGAGGCTGCTTCAGGATGAACTCACAGTCAGAGTCCAGCAAAAAAGTCCATCCGGTCCTGAGCTGCTCTCTGAAGTCCTGCAGGACCTCCACGACCTGCTGCAACCTCTGTGGGACCAGCTGGGACGAGGCCAGGTACCTGAACGCACCACAGTTCTAAGTCTGGATCAGCAGAGTCCAGGTCCTGCTGTGTGTATGTGGTAGTGGTCTTGGTCTTAGAGGTCTGGGTCTTAGTGGTCTAGGTCTTAGTGGTCTGGATCTTACGGCTGCTGAATAGTTGTGTAGTGGTCCCCGGTGTCCTCAGCTCTCAGGAGGAGCTGCTGGGTCCAGCAGAGTCGGGCTGCAGCAGCTGGACTGAACCGGTTCAAGGCTTGAGGGTTCTCCCTCTGACTGTTGAACTGCAGCTCAATCTGGTCCAGCTCCTCGAGGACCAGAGCCTCTAGCTGGATCAGGTGAGGACGCAGCTGGTCCTGGATCAGAGGCCGGTCCAGGATGAACCCGAACATCTGCACCAGCTGAAACAAAGCAGACCAGACCGGATCAGACCGGTCCTGGTCCTGGTCCTGGTTCTTCAGATTACCTTTGCTGCAGAGGAGGAGGCGCAGCAAGCCTCAAAGGCTCTGCTGAGGACCGACACTAGCCGTCTCTCCAGATCCAAAACCTGGACCCAAAACTGATCCAGGTGCAGTTGGAGGCTCTGTGAGGAAGAGGAGGAGGAAGAGGAAGACTCACACACAGCTCAAGGTCCAACAGGATGTTCCTCACACACACCTGGTCGCCGGGGTCGGTGGCGTCACAGCGACAGTCAGACAGAACCGTCACATGACGCAGGAAGTCCTGGAACACTTCCTGGACCACGGCAGACCACTTCCTGCCTCCAACGCCGGAGAGAGGCCTCGAGTCCAGAAGATGGAGCTGCAGGCTCACACTGAACACCTCCTGAGAGAGAGAGAGAGAGAGAGAGCGAGAGAGAGCGTGTGTGTGTGTGTGTGTGTGTGTGTGTGTGTGTGTGTGTGTGTGTGTGTGTGTGTGTGTGTGTGTGTGTGTACCTGGATGCTCTGCAGGTGCAGCAGGAAGTTGTCCAGGCTGTAGAACACCAGGTGTGAAGGAAAGTCCCAGCAACCCCGAGTGTGTCCGTCCTGCAGACACAAAGACACTCACACACTGACACACAGCTCAGTTCTCCACCTGGACCCGAGGGCTCTGGGGTCGCTTCCCCCGGGACTCGGTCCTCCTCTAGACCTCCTCTGCTCTGCAGAGAGCATCTCCGTGGAGGTGAGTACCTGCTCCTGTAGCTGGGTCCTGCTTTGGCTGTAGGCGTCTTTGAGGCTCTGCAGGGTCGAGATCACCAGTCTGACATTATTCAGCCCCACAGCGGGGTCTGACACCAGACCACGCAGCAAGGCCTGCTCCTGCAGGAACGTCCTGCTCTGGAGGAGGACGAGAATGAGAACAGAATTGTCTGTGTGTGTGTGTGTGTGTGTGCGCGCATGGGTGTGTGTGTTTGTGTGTGTGTGTGTGTGTGTGTGTGGGGGGGGGGGTGGTACCATCTGTATGAACAGGTTACAGATCTCCTGCAGCAGGATCACTATCCTGCTGGGTTTACAGTAGACCTCAGATCTGATCCACAGCAGGCGCATCTCCTCCATCACAAAAACCATGTTGTCCCCAAGCTGCCAATCACAGAGAGAGATGATGTCACACAGAGTGATGTTACACAGACCAGTACCAGTCCATGAAGCTGAACTACCTGCTGATACTCCATTTGCTTCAGCCCCTCCAGCTTCTCCTGCACAGGAATCAGGTTCAAAGTCACGTCCTCAGCTTCCTCCAGACCTGAGAGGACGGAACCGAGGACGTAACAGATGTGACAGAGACGTAACAGATGTGACAGAGACGTAACAGAGACGTGACAGAGACGTAACAGAGACGTGACAGAGACGAAACAGACGTGACAGAGACGAAACAGACGTGACAGAGACGAAACAGACGTGACAGAGACGAAACAGACGTGACAGAGACGAAACAGACGTGACAGAGACATAACAGAGACGTAACAGACGTGACAGAGACGTAACAGACATAACAGAGACGTAACAGACGTGACAGAGACGAAACAGACGTAACAGACGTAACAGACATGACAGAGGACAGATGTGTTTCAGGAAACAGGTATCTGCCAGGTTGATGAAGTTATCTGCACCTTCCTGGACGTCTCTGTAAATGTCTCTCAGAGTGGACCAGTAGACGCTCTCTGCCTTCTGGACGATGGACAACACCTGCTGAGCTCTGCTGCTCTTCAACTGAACAAATAACAAAACTCGATGTTGAATTATCATGGAACAATGTTCCCTGAAGGAAACGGAGTGTAAACTGGAAGAAGTGTCAGCTGACTGCACTGTCCATGGTAAGAGAGCATTAAGAGGAGTTACACTGTCACAGAAGATCAGTTTATATGATGTAGTCTACTGTCTGATCATGGACAGTAATCATGGACCTGCTGCTGGAGGAAGAGCAGGTTCTTCCGTCTGGTCTCCCAGAAGTTAAACTCTTCTGAGGGCAGCGGCTCCAGTCCGTCCAGAACCGGCTGAGACGAGTCCTGCTGCAGGAACTCTGACACAAGCCCCGCCCACTCCATGATTGTCGAATCACAGGCGTGAAGCAGCTTCATGTCTGACAACTTCCTGTTAGAGGAGAGAAGAAGATCCATTTTGGGTGCATTCCAATTCTCTTAACACCATCGCTGTTTCCCTCACTTTATGATTGTGACATCATCATAAAATAACCCACAATATCATTATGTTTCTCTTCAATCTGTCCAATCACATGTCTGATGATGTTCATCAGACATGTGATTGGACACGCGTGTAGAAGCCGCTTCACTGTTTGAGGACAGGTCTTACCGCCCTCCAGCGTCAGCATGAAGGCCGTCGGGGTAAGCCAGACAGGTGCGTCCCTCTACGTGAGCCTTCAGCAGCAGCGCCTCGTACCTCTGTCGCTCAATGAACTTCACGGCCGCCTCGGCTACGCTTTTGCTTGTCTCTGGGTTGCTAAGAGATGGGCCGGTCACCTGAGAGCAGGGAGGACACACCTTCAGCCTGGACGTTGAATTAACTTAGCTTGAATTAGCCATAGCTTCTAGTTATCCTTAGCTTGAATTATCCTTAACTTTAATTTGTCATAGCCTCCAGTTAGCCTAGTCTTAGCTTGAATTAGCCATAGCTTCCAGTGAGCCTTATTGCTTAACTTAGCTTGAATTAGCCGTGTCTTACAGTTAGCCTTAATGCTACCCTGAGCTAGTTAGCGTGATACTAGCCCCCACCTCTTCACAAGCAGCCATGATGAAGCTCTTGGTGTTTCTTCCCTGAACTTCTTGGATTGTTAAAATATGTCGGACATTTTCCTTCGTGATAACTTCAGAGCCAGTCTTTGAGACGCAGACGACTTTGGAATAGACATTGAGAGGGAAGTCGAGGCTGACGGAGAGTCCACCGCAAGCGGCCCGGCAGACGAACAGTTCTGTGTAATCTGGAGTGTTGAAGAAACTGCTGAGCACCACCTGCTGCTCCTCCTCCAACAGCCGCCATCTTTCCTGCTCCACCCGCAAGCTGCTGACAGTGAAGCTGCGCACGGGATCCAGCCGCTCGTCTCTGGCGGCCATCTTTAATGTCTCACCTTCTTTCATGTCTCACCGTCTTTAATGTCTCACCTTCTTCTCTTTAATGTCTCACCTTCTTTTATGTTCTTACCTTATGCTTTAATGTCTCACTGTTTAAACTAAACTATTGAGAACAACTTGTTAAAAAAAAAAACGGTTGAAAACTGATAAAATCCGACCGTTATTTTTTCTTCGTTTTACTTCAATGATGCCTTCATTGTGTTTTCTCCACGTCGGAAATATGGGGCTCCAGAGAAAGGAGTACCGGTATACTATTTACAGCATAATTATTTACACCGTCGTAATTTATTGTAGTATAATTAGCAGTTTACTATACATATTTCATATTTATATTTTGTCATTTGTATTGTTTTACGTACTTATATATTTCGTATATTTTTCATAGTGTCTCTATATGAATAACGTGTAACGCAAAGTATTTTGCACAGTATTTATGATATTTCTTTGGTCTCGAGCTTCCTGTAGTTGTGAGTGTGAATGCGCCATGACCCGCCCACTTTCCCTTTGATTGGCTAGTACTAGTACCGCTTGGATCAGTTAGTTTTTCGCACGAGGAGTGCGATTGGTTCGGGCTGTATCATGGTAAGCCAATCAGAGGCAGAGGGAGGCGGGTCGTTTGGCTGCTTAGTCGTATAAACGCAGCATAGCGGGGATTTGTTTGTGAGAGAGCAAATATCCGTTAATGTAGCAGGTAATGTAAATGTTAGTGGTAATGTGTCCGGTAATGTTACCGCAACGAGCCATTGGTGTTTCTAAGAAACTAACGATGGCGGCATTACGGAGTTCCGGTCCCCAGCTCCTCGAGGAGAAGTTAAGGTAAGATGTGTTCAACACGCGGACGAGCTGCGTCTGTCTGGCGGGAAAAGAGTTTCAAGATGGCGACCTGAGTGTCTGTTTATTCACAAGCTTCCTGGCTGGGTCTCCTTGATCTGCCCGAGTAAAAGTACTAGTACACTAGCAGCACTCTTACTCGGGTAGAAGTGCTAGTTAGTACACTAGTAGTACTCTGAAGTGATGAAACAAAAGGCCGATTGAAGCCCCTAGCAGTCTGTTCACAGAGGGGCCGTGACAAAACTCAGCTGAAGCGTATTCTGATCAGAGGTCTGGTGTTTGGGAGATATGGGGTAGCTGGTCTGATACCTGTCTTCAGAATAGATAGATTTAATAGCCATGTACATTTTTACATCATGGAATTTGACTCCGGTATTTGCGCTTCGTGCTTGTTTACAATAAGCAAAGATAAATATAAAAGACATTAAAGAAAGTAAACTGGTCCAGAACGCGCAGGTTAAAGTGTCTGATTAATTGTATATCTGGCTGACGGCGAGTGGGAAGAAGCTGTTCTTGTGCCTGGTTTTGGTCTTAAGTCCTCAGCTGTGTTCCTCTGCTCTGACAGAAAGACCATGTGACTCACCTGAAGGATGATGTCATCTGTGAAGTCAGACCTCCATCTGGACTGTGAGTGACACTAGTAGAAGTACTAGTACAATAGCAGTACTCTGTTCTCTTACTCAGGTACTATGCTCTTAAGTGATGAAAGAAAAGGCCGATTGAAGCCGCCAGCAGTCTGTTCACAGAGGGGCCGTGACAAATCTCAGCTGAAGCGTATTCTGATCAGAGGTCTGGGGTACCTGGTCTGTTACCTGCTGTCTGGGGTACCTGGTCCTCAGCTGTGTTCCTCTGCTCTGATTGGCTCTGACAGAAAGACCATTTGACCGACCTGAAGAACGATGATGTCATCGGTGAGGTCAGACCTCCATCGTGACGGTGAGTGACATCACACTGAAACACAGCCGATCAGCTGCGTGGGTGGGGCTTAGCTCCCTTGGAGATGATGTGAACAAAAGGCCGAATTGTAGCGCCCCCCTCAGGCAGAGTGTTCTCAGAGCGGGGCGCAGTGACCAACACCGCCGGAGCGTTCGTCTGATCCCACCACGGGTCACATGACCTGGGGGGGGTCATGTCACCACCATGGGTCACGTGACCAACCCCCACATGAATTAATGTATTCCAGGGAATTGAATGTTTTATTTAAATGATGATTCTCATGTTTCAGGTTCTCTTCATCTGTCGACTCGGCAGCTGTTTAGAGAAGTCTTCCTCACCTGTTAAACACCTGGAGCTGCTACTCTTCCTCACCTGTTAAACACCTGGAGCTGCTACTCTTCCTCACCTGTTAAACACCTGGAGCTGCTACTCTTCGTCATGTGTAAAACACAACTGATTGTTTGAATGTTTTTAATAAAGTGTTTTGAGGAGCCTCTGTCTGCTCAGTACTTTTGTTGTGTACTAGAGTACCTGGAGTATTCTGTTCGGTGAAGACCTAGAAGACACAATACTGTATTTAAATGTTTTGGTATGCAGTGGGTCATAAATGCATCTGTGTTCTTTAGTTAAACTCTGAATACTTCTTGCATATGATTGAATCTTCAAATTGCTGTTGTCATCAGATGAACTATTTCTTCATGAACGTTAAACAACGTGAGCTCAATGTTTTTATAAATACTTTTGAAGATTCTTCTTTAAATCTTTGGGGGGGGGTTGAACTTGTCACCGGAAGTGACGTCGGCAGCCTCTGCTGCTGCAGAAGAAGAAGTTGCTGCTGGTCGCTCCATGACAACTTTATGAGCGGAAGCGGCCGGACGGCGGGATGCAGCGAGACGCGGCTTCTCCGGTAAACACTCCGCCCTGCGGCTCACCGCTCGCGCCAAACTCCATATAAAATACCGCGCGTTTAAAGGCGGGTGGCCACATCACCAGATACGGTGATGGCCGAATGTCTCCTGGCCGTAACGGGGTATTCTGTCGGTGATTCGGCCTCAGCCGCGCAGAGCTGCGCTCCGGTGATCCGCTGTGCAGCGTAACTGCTCGGTACCGGAACCAGACCGGACGCTGAGCGGGTCCAGTCTGTCTGTGAACCGGTAATGCCGGTAATACCGGCATTACCTGTAATGTGAACGGAGTCTGGTGGCGGTACTAGTACACCTACTCTGCTGCAAGGAAGGTACTAGTACCACACAGTACACATACTCTGCGGTACTACTACCACACAGTACACATACTCTGCGGTACTAGTTCCTCACAGTACACATACTCTGCTGCAAGAAAGGTACTAGTACCACACAGTAAAAATATTATGTCACAGTGAAAGTACTCCATTACAGCGTACTTGTACATAAAGTACTCTGTAAAGAGTACTTGTCCATAAAGTATATACTTTCCAGGGCCCTCAGGTCAAAGTGGAGCCGGATGACGACCTGGACATCCAGTCCTTTACAGTCCTCAAAAAGCTGTCCGTCAAACTCACTGACTGCAGGCTGTGGCTGGAGGGGCGGGACTTCCTGTCTATTGGTAAGAATATACTAATTTATATTCATCAATAAAATCTTTCTTTAGTTCCACTGAACACCTGGAACACCTTTACCTGGACAGGTAACACTCACATGTTCATGTTATTGATCATCAGGTAACACGCACCTGGAAGTCGTCTGCATTCACAACAACACGTCCCAATCGCCTTCATAATTTTCTTTTCTGTAGTTCTTAAAAGCTGCTGAGCAGAAGTTGACCTCTGACCTCTCTTCCTCAGACCGGCACCCTCAGCTGCGTCAGACCCGGCACCGCCCGACCAACGCAGGCAGGAA
>NW_027175832.1:21442543-21452543 GCF_023055335.1 Clinocottus analis | reverse complement strand
TCACAACGGACTCTCAGCCGGTTGCATCATGACAAGCGTTGACGCTGACGACACTGACGAGGAAGAAACGCTGATGTGTGTCGACCGGGACGGCATCAAGAGTCAGTGAACTTGTATTTTTTACAGACATATATATATATATATATATATATATATATATATATATATATATATATATATATATATATATACACACATATACAGAGACCAGAAACAGAAACAACTGTTTACTCATCGTTAGCTCATGTTAGCGTGCTAATTTGCAAAAATAAGATCAGCAGATTAGCATCTCCCAGCATGCACTGGGGTACTTTGGCTGAAGACACACTGAAGGAATGTTTTCCAACATGAAAGAGCTTTCTGTTCCTTCTGGATCTTCACCATGTGACCTGAACACAATGAGGTCCTCCTACACGCCAAGCCCACGGCCTCTATCTATTGTTTCTTTCTGTGTGTGGTTCTGGTCCTGGTTCTGGTTCTGGAGAACTCTGTCGGTCTCCCGGATCAACATGAAGCCGGTATTGATCCTGTGTGTTGTGTGACAGGAGGCCGATCTCAGTAAGTACCGTCTGTTTGTCTTCTGCTGGAACGTTGGGTCAGCTGACTCCCTCTGCTGGAACCTTATTGGAGGATTAAGAAATGATGTGAAAACCTCCTTGAGAGAAAATCTAATTTTTATAGAAACCTGAAACTCACCTGCAGATTACTGAAGAGGGTAAACACACCTGTGTGTGTGTGTGTGTGTTTAGCTGATTGGATAATTCAGAGGTAACGTCTCGTCTTACAGATTCATTGAAGTTCAATCGAGCCTGAAACTCTGTTAGACTGCAGAAAGTTCCCATGAGACCACAGCGTGTGTTTGTTTCTGCAGCTTTTACCTCAAAGTGAGGACATTCTGGTCGGTGCTCACGTCTTCAAAGACCGGTTTCAGGGTTCAGTCTCAGGTGTAGGTCCGGTTGAGGTCAGGAATCTAGAGGTGAAGATGAAGCTTGGGGTCAGGTATCTAGAGGTGAAGGTGCAGTTTGGGGTCAGGTATCTAGAGGTGCAGGTGAAGGTTGGGGTCAGGAATTTAGAGGTGCAGGTGAAGGTTGGGGTCAGGAATCTAGAGGTGCAGGTGAAGGTTGGGGTCAGGAATCTAGAGGTGCAGGTGAAGGTTGGGGTCAGGAATTTAGAGGTGCAGGTGAAGGTTGGGGTCAGGAATCTAGAGGTGCAGGTGAAGGTTGGGGTCAGGTATCTAGAGGTGAAGGTGCAGGTTGGGGTCAGGAATCTAGAGGTGAAGGTGCAGGCTGGGGTCAGGAATCTAGAGGTGAAGGTGAAGGTTGGGGTCAGGAATCTAGAGGTGAAGGTGCAGGCTGGGGTCAGGTATCTAGAGGTGAAGGTGCAGGTTGGGGTCAGGAATCTAGAGGTGGAGGTGAAGGTTGGGGTCAGGAATCTAGAGGTGCAGGTGAAGGTTGGGGTCAGGAATCTAGAGGTGAAGGTGCAGGTTGGGGTCAGGAATCTAGAGGTGAAGGTGCAGGTTGGGGTCAGGAATCTAGAGGTGGAGGTGCAGGTGAAGGTTGGGGTCAGGTATCTAGAGGTGCGGGTGAAGGTTGGGGTCAGAACAGGTCTCTCAGAGGTTTTGACCTTTGACCTCATCCCACACGCATGCAGGTCACCGACTGGACGATGTTCCGGCCGTGAGGCGTCACCTGGTGAAGCGGAGCTCCAGAGGGCCGATCAGCCACGTCACCAAAGATCAGATCAGAACACCGTCACACCTGCAACACCTTCAACCGGACCGGACTCCTCACGAGGTCAGAGGCTCACTCATAGTGCTCTCAGCTAACTACCTGTTAGCTCAACGGGTCACACAGGTAAAGTCTCACAGGTAGAGTCTCACAGGTAGAGTCTCACAGGTAGAGTCAGACAGGTAGAGTCAGACAGGTGAAGTCTCACAGGTAGAGTCTCACAGGTAGAGTCTCACAGGTAGAGTAAGACAGGTAGAGTCAGACAGGTGAAGTCTCACAGGTAGAGTCAGACAGGTGAAGTCTCACAGGTAGAGTCAGACAGGTAGAGTCAGACAGGTAAAGTCAGACAGGTGAAGTCTCACAGGTAGAGTCAGACAGGTAGTCAGAGTCAGGTAGAGTCTCTCAGGGAGAGGGAGGTGGGCTCAGGTCAGTCTCTCTCAGTCTCGTCTCAGGATGGTCGGCTTGGACCTGAAGACCGGACCCAGGAAGGTACTGCTGGCTTTCTTTGAGTCGGGTTTCCTTAAAATAATTAACTCTGTTTATCTGGATTTCTGACAGAATTTATCCTGTAATGTATTTTGGAGCAATTTGTCTTGGTTTAGTCCACTTTGGCCCGCTTTGGTTTAGTCTGATTCACTTTGGTTTAAATCATTCTGACTTTGAGTATTTCATTGTATTTTCCTAAGAAAACTCTTTCACCAGCTGGTTTCAGAAGGACTTTTGTAAAGCAGAACTGGTCCATTCAGCCTGTGAACTGGTCCATTCAGCCTGTGAACTGGTCCATTCAGCCTGTGAACTGGTCCATTCAGCCTGTGAACTGGTCTTTATCGCATGAACTGTTTTATTGTCATAATTAAGATCGTCAAGCGTTTCACTAGAAAAGCAAAATGGAAACGTCTAAATTTGATCAAACGTCCTTAATTTGGATAAAAAACTGCGTTTGAGGTGTTTTTGTGGGTGAAGAGCTGCACTAAATGTCCTGATAGTTCACGTGGACCTCCTGAGGTTAGAGTCAGGTATCTAGAGGTGCAGGTAAAAGTTGGGGGCAGAACAGGTCTCCAGGAAATTTGCAGTGAAGGTCGCGTCCTCACCAGCGACCGGCGGTGTTCGTTCCAGGTGTTCGTGGAGCTGAACGAGCTGGTGATCGACAGGAGCCAGGAGCTGCAGTGGAGGGAGACGGCTCGCTGGATCAAGTTTGAGGAGGAGGTGGAGGAGGAGACGGAGCGCTGGGGACGACCCCACGTCGCCTCGCTGTCCTTCAGGGCGCTGCTGGAGCTCCGCAAGACCATCTCCCACGGTGAGGAGGCTAGACTGCCCCAGGTGGAGCGTCTGCAGAGCACCATGGTCCAGCCCCGTAACATCACATACAGTCATGTCTAAGTCTTCACTGATCCGCAGCAGAGATCCTCCGATGTTCCCTTTCAGCTGGAAGACTAAACCTGTAAAACACTGAATGAGTAAAAACAAACATTTCTCTTTTCTGGCTGCAAATGATGGACTTAATGAAAGGAAACATGATTGCATTAAACACAACGTTGTTTTTCCAGTTAGAGTATGAAAGTCCTTCAAATTTTCCACAGAACATTTTCTGAATTGATGTGGTCTAAAGTTTAAAGATTGAGGTCAGTAGAAAGATATTTATGGAAAAATTAAAATTGTTGAACAAATGAAAAATCTGATGAAAATTGGTCCTAAAATGATCCCTCATTGCAGCATGTGATGTCACTGTGATGTCACTGTGATGTCACTGTGACGCCATGGCGTGGTGTTTCAGGGGCGGTGCTTCTGGATCTGAAACAGAAGACTCTGCCGGGCATCGCTCAGCAGGTGGTGGAGCAGATGGTGATCTCAGACCAGATCAAAGCTGAAGACCGAGCCAACGTCCTGCGAGCTCTGCTGCTCAGACACAGGTTCACCTGATGGTTCATCCATTCATCTAATGGTTTCATCCATTCATCTAATGATTCATTCATTCATCTAATGGTTCATCCATTCATCTAATGATTCATTCATTCATCTAATGGTTCATCCATTCATCTAATGGTTCATCCATTCATCTAATGATAAATCCATCCACCTGATGGTTCAGCAACTTGAACATCTTCCCTGAATGCATTGTTTGTTTCTTCAGTCATCCCAGTGATGAGAAAGATCACAGCTTGTTCAGCAAGTACATCTCTGCAGCCAACATGGCCGCCTTGATGGACAACCACAACTGCCTATCAGAGGCCTCCATCACTCTGACGAATCACAAAGAGGCTGATGGAGAGAAGTCCAAGGTAACAAGAAATCTGTTATAGACTCAAAGTTTGATAATGACCTTAAGTTTCAGTGGAGGTCAAATAAAACCTATATCAGCTGTTTCCGTTTTTCAAAGGTCATGTGACCAAGAGACGCAGATGAAACAGCACAATGTCGCATTTCTTTCATTTGGCTTTATATACTGAGTGTGTGGGTGAAGCATAGATCGGCTAGTTTGCTAGCTACCTTGCTACTTCCACCATGCTTTAATGCTAACTAGCAGAAAAGGGCTCATACTGTATATTCTCTCTCTCTGTTTATATTGATTTATTATACGTGTGTGTGTGTGTGTGTGTGTGTGTGTGTTCAGAGAGAAGCCCCGGCCATCAGTCTCTCCAGATCCAAACATGAAGTGAAGCTGATGGAGAAGATCCCAGAGAGAGCCGAGGCCACCGTTGTCCTCGTGGGTACGCGTTGCGTCATCGCCTTCATTCCTGCGTCTGTAGAGTTGAGGTTCGGTGGGTTCATTGCATCCCTCTTCCGTGTCTGCAGGCAGCGTGGGCTTCCTGGAGCAGCCGTCCATGGCGTTTGTGCGGCTGCAGGAGGCGGTCCTGCTGGAGTCCGTCCTGGAGGTTCCGGTTCCTGTGAGGTTCCTCTTCCTCTTGCTGGGCCCGCCTACCGCCAACATTGACTACCACCAGATTGGACGCTCCATCTCTACGCTCATGTCCGACAAGGCGAGTCCCTGCAGGTTACCATTTACTGGTCGGGATGTTTCATCACGATCCTAAAGGTGCTGGACCGTCTTGAACCAACGTGATGTGTTCAAATGAAATCTGCCTTTTCCGGCTCCCTCAGCTCTTCCACGAAGCGGCGTACCAAGCCGACGACCGCCAAGACCTGCTGACGGCCATCAACCGGTTCCTGGACTGCAGCGTCGTCCTCCCTCCCTCCGACGTCGGCGGGGACGAGCTGCTTCGCTCGGTCGCCCGCTTCCAACGAGAAATGCTGCGAAAGAGGGAAGAGGAGAAGAGCAGCAAACTGCAGGAGAAACAGACGAGCGTTCAGTCAGACGGAGGTCGGTTATCATGACGAGACCTTTTTGAATTGCTGCTCCTCTTCATGTTGCGTCTTCAACCGCTACCACAAAGAAAATGTTCCAAAATGATTGTTTGCATCTTGACAAGTTGAACGTTAAAATGTCAAACGTCTTGAAACGTTTCACTGAATATTTCATTACCAGCAGGTTTGTCGTGATGCCGTTCCCCCAAAAGAACATGCAACAGACTTCAGAACAAAATGCTGAGCGCTTGACTTTAATTACTTTAATACAGATAAACAAAGATTCATTTAAGGGCTCAGGCGGTTCTGTCAGGAGCTTCCTATGAAGTGGTGATCTGACTGAATCTCATGCATCCGTGATGTTGTGTGTAAAGTTGTGAATTTGTGATGTCATGATGTCATCTGTGATGTCAAGACATCAGCTGGATGAGCGGACAGTAACAGAGCTCCGTTCTAATCGACCAGACTCCCTCGTTCCCTCCAAACCCGGTGACGAACCCCTGAGGAGGTCGGGCCGTCTGTTCGGAGGCCTGATCAAAGACGTGGCGCGGCGCTACCCTCAGTACCTCAGCGACATCCGAGATGCTCTGAACCCTCAGTGCATGGCCGCCATCGTCTTCATCTACTTTGCCGCGCTGTCGCCTGCCATCACCTTTGGAGGACTTCTGGGTGAGTCCGAAACTCTTCAGACTTCAGAAACTCTGACAGACGCTAAACTTCCTTTTCAGATTTGGTTGAACAAGTTTTAAATGACTTCTAGTTGATTGGAGCAAAGCTGCCTCTCAAAGACCTGTCACTTCTAGCCATGTCCTCTGTTCCTGTGGCTCAGGGGAGAAAACCGAGGGTCTGATCGGCGTGTCCGAGCTGATCGTGGCCACGGCGATGCACGGCGTCGTGTTCAGTCTGCTGGGAGCTCAGCCTCTGCTGGTGATCGGCTTCTCTGGACCACTGCTGGTGTTTGAAGAGGCCTTCTACACGGTAAGCTCACCTGGCAGGAAGCCCACGCACCTGGGTCAAAATTGGATCTGAGGCAACATGCCTCTTTAGAGTCAGAGCTTTATCTCGTCGTCCAGGGTAGAAAGTGAGGGGAACCTGCCTGTAGTGAAACAGGTGAGCTCACAGAGAGTCGGTCAGTTCAAAACAGAGAGTCTCTGTCGGATATAATCTGTTCCAAAGAGACGCTTCCAGTTGGGTTCAGCTGTCAGAGAAGCATTTCCTGTGTTCCCTGCTATAATTTCCTTTCAACCATAACTATACCGTTCGTTATCTCCTTAGTACTCCTCCTCTGAAACACCGGTGGTGTGCACCAGGGTTCTGTCCTTGGTCCTCTTTTGTTTGCTCTGCATTTGCTTCCCTTGAATAGATAATACGTATATTGAATATTTAGACTATAAGTAACTATAACTATAAGTTAACTAACTATAAGTATTTGACGGTTCACCCTTCATCTTAAAAATATCTTTATGTAAGAAATACTTCAATCGCGGCTACTTTCTGTTTCTGCGGTTTTCAACCACATCTTCTGGCCTTCCTTGATCACATGACCTACGAATACTACGTTGGCCACATGAGAACAGTGGGAATGATTACCGTGTGAAAAGATGGACTCGGGTGTTCGATGTCTACCCTGAGACACAGTCGGACCTTCAGTATGTTGGAGGTGATAGAGCCGGCTACCTCACCTGGTGAGCAGGTTCACAAAGGAAAAAGGACCCTCATATCACGTTGTTCTCTGGATGAGTTGATTCCCTAAGATGAGGAATCAGAATTGAAAAAAAAGAAAATGTCAGATTACTGCATCCCCAGTTGAAACGCGTAAGAAACACAAAGTAAGTTGATTTTGTTTTGAGAGTTTTTTTGTAAAGTAGTTTTAAAGGCGTCGCTCAAAAACGCTCTTAATTAGAGCCGAAAATGTTCACATACATATCTGCCTTGACTAATTCAGAGGGTTTAAGCCACAAAGGGTCCAGAAAGCATCTTGTTAGCTAACATGTCTGCTGTTCCTTGTATTCCTCTCTGCTGTGTTCGAGTGTAGTTTTGTAAAGCCAACGGAGTGGAGTATCTGACGGGTCGGGTCTGGATCGGTTTCTGGCTGGTACTCATTGTTCTTCTCACCGTGGCCTTCGAGGGAAGCATCCTGGTGCGCTTTGTCTCCCGCTTTACTCAAGAGATCTTCTCCTTCCTCATCTCCCTCATTTTCATCTATGAAACCTTCGCCAAACTGGTCAAGGTGAGGTTAGAGGTCACAGGTCCATAGCGAGCCTGTTGCCTTATAAAACGTTTGTTTCGTAAGATCGTTTAGATCAAGTACAGCTTGAACAAAAGGAACCTGGTTGTTTCTGAAAGTGTTGACGTAGTTAATTAAGTGTTTGTGCTTCAAAGGATATTAAAGAACTTTGTGAGTCTTTGTTGTCCTTGTTTTTTTACTTGTGTTTAAGGACCCAGGTTGTTTCAGACATCTGACATAAAAACACCAGCCATGTAGTTTTTATGGCCTTCAGCCACCGACCGACATGGAGCGTCAATGAGTCTCCTCTTCTTTGTATTTTCTAGATATTCCAGGAGCATCCTCTCCAAAACTGTTTTCATGGAAACAACACAGTATCTCCATCTGTGTGCAACTACACTGCAGCTGCTCGGGATCCTGGGAAAGTTGTTGGAGAACCAAACACAGCTCTGTTGTCCTTTGTTCTCATGGCGGGAACATATTTCATCGCTTTCTACCTGCGCAAGTTCAAGAACAGCTCCTTCTTCCCCGGCAGGGTCAGTAAATACAAGTACCTGTGAGTACGCATCCAGATAAGAGCACAGGTACAAGTATATACAGGTACAAGTACAGGTAAGGGTGCACATCCAGATTAGGGCACAGGTACATGTGTGAACAAGTACAAGTAGGCATGTTGGTTCTTACCCCTGGCGATCAAACCGTCGGTCAATGAGCTGGCGTTCTGTGTGTTTCAGCTGCGAAGAATCATCGGAGACTTTGGCGTCCCCATAGCGATCCTGCTCATGGTGCTGGTGGACTACAGCGTGGAGGACACCTACACGCAGGTCACAGCTGCAGCCATTCTAATCACATGAGTCCAGTGTGGAGGCAACACGCGGCGACAGACCTTTAACTCCTCCTCTTCCTGTCGGCTGACAGAAGCTGAACGTGCCCAGTGGATTCTCAGTGTCCAGTCCGGAGAAGCGTGGTTGGTGGATCTCTCCTCTGGGGTCGGACGGGCAGTTTCCTGTCTGGATGATGGCTGCCAGCATCTTGCCGGCCATCCTCGTCTTCATCCTCATCTTCATGGAGTCCCAGATCACAGCGTACAACATTTTCTCCTCGGCTTTGTGTTCATTTTTGTAGTTAGGACTATGGAGATAATTCCCCCTGCGTCTGTTCGTCAGGCTGATCGTGAGTAAGAAGGAGCGGATGCTGGTGAAGGGAACTGGTTTCCATCTGGACCTCCTCATCATCGTGGTGGTGGGCGGAGTCTCGGCCATGTTTGGTTTGCCCTGGCTGTCGGCTGCCACGGTTCGCTCCGTCACCCACACCAACGCCCTCACCGTCATGAGCAAAGCCGTCGCTCCGGGAGACAAGCCGCGCATCCAGGAGGTCAAGGAGCAGCGGGTGACGGGCTTCCTGGTGGCGGTTCTAGTGGGTATGACTGCCACTGCAGTGGACTTCTACCTGCTGCTGCGTTTACTACCTTTCCTACTTCTTCTGCTCTGATCCCCCCTCAGGGCTGTCCATTGTGATCGGGGAGGTTCTGCGTCAGATCCCTCTGGCGGTTCTGTTCGGGATCTTCCTCTACATGGGTGTGATGTCGCTTAATGGGATCCAGCTCACTGAGCGACTCATCCTGCTGCTGATGCCCCCGAAGTACCACCCTGACCACAACTACGTCCGCAAGGTTAGTCCCGCCCCCTGGCGGAGGCCAGAGCCACCGGCCACGCCGGACGAGCCGGACTTGTTTAAGAACGTGTTTACTTGTGACTTGAACCAGGCCCGGGGTGG
Organism: Clinocottus analis; assembly: GCF_023055335.1. Taxonomy (NCBI): domain Eukaryota; kingdom Metazoa; phylum Chordata; class Actinopteri; order Perciformes; family Cottidae; genus Clinocottus; species Clinocottus analis. The sequence continues at coordinate 21,443,510 of NW_027175832.1, read as the reverse complement.
GTAATCAGGAGGATCGGGAGAGTTCCCGGTGGGCCGCCTCACTTCTGGGCCGGTCGTGAATTTTATTTGTTGACGTTAATCGATCTTCTCTTAAAGTGAGCTGCACACATTCCGCATTCTGACACCGCAGCCTCAGCATGGGTTGTACCATGCGAGGATGTTCACCCCTCTCAAATAGAGATGGTTCGGTCCATTATAGAACCAACCAATTTCATTTAGAGGGGCGAGTGGTGGGGAGAACTTCCTTGCATGGTACATGTTGTACCACGCGAGGAAGTTCTCCCACTTTCCAAATAGAGTTGGTTCGGTCCGTAGCCGTCTTTTCAAAAAGTTTTCTCAGATAAGCTGCCGATAGCTGGGCCGGCCCGACCGCAGCGATACGCGTCAGGGAGGATGGACGGAGGAAGAGGGCAGCAGGGACTGAAAAAGTCAGGTTGAAAAAAAAAAATCGTCTAACGTTGTCGCCTTGATTAATATCGTTGTGGCGTTGTCAACCTATTCCCAAACAAAATATGACATTGAAGTGCGTGTATCTTGTACCAACAATGAGCTGCTGGCTTCACACATTACCAAGTACACGGACATAAAACTAAGTCATTAATAAATACATGGAGAAATGCCTGTACTTTCAGGTAAATGGTTACGATACGCCGTTAACAGATCACGCCGCGCGTGCGCCACTCGCCGATTTTTGGTGTTTTGCCAAAAGCCAATCTCCGTGAAGTCTCCATCAGGTGTCTTTTCTGCTGTTCCGTCTCTTAAAACCGGAAAAGACCCCACCTCAACATGGAGCATGAGCTGAGAGCGTCCGTATCAAGTCTACAACCCCGTTTTAAAAAGATGTGTAGAGGAAAGCAGCTCACTGCAGCACTAACACTGATACAACCTGATGCTCACACATCTGCACTCCTTCTGTTTTGTTTTGCAATTTGCTTTTAGTTTTCCAAAAAGAGCTATTTAGTAGTAA
>NW_027175832.1:21422543-21437543 GCF_023055335.1 Clinocottus analis | reverse complement strand
TGTCCTCCTACTCCTCTACTACCTGTCCTCCTACTCCCCTACTACCTGTCCTCCTACTCCTCTACTACCTGTCCCTACTCCCCTACTACCTGTCCTCCTACTCCTCTACTACCTGTCCTCCTACTCCCCTACTACCTGTCCTCCTACTCCCCTACTACCTGTCCCTACTCCCCTACTACCTGTCCTCCTACTCCCCTACTACCTGTCCTCCTACTCCCCTACTACCTGTCCCCTACTACCTGTCCTCCTACTCCTCTACTACCTGTCCCTACTCCCCTACTACCTGTCCTCCTACTCCTCTACTACCTGTCCTCCTACTCCTCTACTACCTGTCCCCTACTCCCCTACTACCTGTCCTCCTACTCCTCTACTACCTGTCCTCCTACTCCCCTACTACCTGTCCTCCTACTCCTCTACTACCTGTCCCTACTCCCCTACTACCTGTCCTCCTACTCCTCTACTACCTGTCCTCCTACTCCCCTACTACCTGTCCTCCTACTCCCCTACTACCTGTCCCTACTCCCATACTACCTGTCCCTACTCCCATACTACCTGTCCCTACTCCCCTACTACCTGTCCTCCTACTCCCCTACTACCTGTCCTCCTACTCCCCTACTACCTGTCCTCCTACTCCCCTACTACCTGTCCCTACTCCCCTACTACCTGTCCCCTACTCCCCTACTACCTGTCCCCTACTCCCCTACTACCTGTCCCCTACTCCCCTACTACCTATCCCTACTCCCCTACTACCTGTCCCCTACTCCCCTACTACCTGTCCCCTACTCCCCTACTACCTGTCCCCTACTCCGCTACTACCTATCCCTACTCCCCTACTACCTGTCCCCTACTCCCCTACTACCTATCCCTACTCCCCTACTACCTGTCCCTACTCCCCTACTACCTGTCCCTACTCCCATACTACCTGTCCCTACTCCCCTACTACCTGTCCCCTACTCCCCTACTACCTGTCCTCCTACTCCCCTACTACCTGTCCTCCTACTCCCCTACTACCTGTCCCCTACTCCCATACTACCTGTTACTCTTTAGTGTTTCATTAATATTTTATTTTCATTTCTCCAGACGTTGAAACTCCGATCGTTCAGCAGCCGACAAACGCGAGCGAGAAAACTCAGCTGATCACTGACGGACATCGCCGGTACGGAGACACCTACACATGAACCAGGGACAAGGAAACAGGAAACGCATCACTGCAGGTCACTGCATCAGGACGAAGGACCGCCACGTGTTTGTGTGTGTGTGTGTGTGTGTGTGATCCATATCTTACTTCACGAATTGATCCATTTTGTATCTGGTTTTGTTACGGCTCCACAGATTCCCAAAATGTTTAAATCCAAAGTTGCAGTGCATCAAGTATTTTATTTAACTGTGATTTGTTGTTTAAGTGACTAATGAAAAACAAGCTATATTTAATGTTCACTATAATCAATAACGCTCATGTGTTAATGTAAATAATGTTTTGCTTTGGAAGTTTGTTTCCTGTTTGGAAAATAAAAGAAACTTGTGTGATGTTATGTGATGTTTTTATTCTGTTACTCGTCACTGATGACACGCTGTTCTCCTCTGAATACATACTGGTACTGTCCCTTTAAGACCAGCAGGAGGGACCTGCTCCATACTGGTACTGTCCCTTTAAGACCAGCAGGAGGGACCTGCTCCATACTGGTACTGTCCCCTTAAGACCAGCAGGAGGGTCCTGCTCCATACTGGTACTGTCCCTTTAAGACCAGCAGGAGGGTCCTGCTCCATACTGGTACTGTCCCTTTAAGACCCCCCCCCCCCCCTCCTCCCCGCTCCGTCATGCCTCCTCGTGACCTTTGACATATAAGGGCATGTCTGACGTCTGTCCGTCTAAAAACAGACTGAGGCTCATTCTGCTTCAGGCCTTCACTTCTCTCTGGGACGCCATCGACTCTCCATTTCCTGTCCGGGTGGCGAACTCCTCGTCCTCCTCTTCCTCCTCCTCTTCCTCATGGAGAGTCTGGAGAAGCAGCTGGTGTGTCCCATCTGTCTGGAGACGTTCAGCAAGCCGGTCGTCATCCTGCCATGTCAACACAACCTGTGCAGGAAGTGTGCCAACGACGTGTTCCAGGTACACGCACACACACGCACACGCACGCACACACGCACACACACGCACGCACACACGCACACGCACGCACACACGCACACGCATACACACACGCACACACTCACACACACGCTCGCACGCACATTCCTCTTGTGATTTCATTCACTAAATTGATGAATTGTGTGTGTGTGTGTGTGTGTGTGTGATCCAGGCATCCAACCCCTACCTGTCCACCAGGACCGGCTCCTCGGCAGGTGGGCGGTTCCGTTGCCCGTCCTGCCGCCATGAGGTCGTTCTGGACCGACACGGAGTCTACGGCCTGCAGAGGAACCTGCTGGTGGAGAACATCATCGACATGTACAAGCAGGAGGGCAGCGCCAGGTAACACACCTGGACACGCACCATAACACACACCTGGAACGCACTATAACACACACCTGGACACCCACCATAACACACACCTGGACACAGGTGTGATGAAACTGTTGCTCTCCTGTTTCTGCTGAGGCACAACAACAACAACATGTTTTCACTGTCTCTCTGAGCAGCAGACAGGTGAGGTGTGTACCTGTCTGTCTCTCTGAGCAGCAGACAGGTGAGGTGTGTACCTGTCTGTCTCTCTGAGCAGCAGACAGGTGAGGTGTGTACCTGTCTGTCTCTCTGAGCAGCAGACAGGTGAGGTGTGTACCTGTCTGTCTCTCTGAGCAGCAGACAGGTGAGGTGTGTACCTGTCTGTCTCTCTGAGCAGCAGACAGGTGGAGCAGCAGCAGCCCATGTGTGAGGCTCACCAGCAGGAGAGGATCAACATCTACTGCGTGTCGTGCAGCGCGCCCACCTGCTCGCTCTGCAAGGTGTTCGGAGCCCACAAGGACTGTGAGGTCGCTCCTCTGGACCACGTCTTCCTCACGCAGAAGGTGAGCCACAGACAGGTTCACACCACAGACAGGTTCACACCACAGACAGGTTTATACATGTTAGGGTTAGACAGATCTTCATTCTCATAGTGTGTGTGTGTGTGTGTGTGTGTGTGTGTGTGTGTGTGTGTGTAGGCTGAGCTGACTGACTGTATCTCCATGTTAGTCGGTAACAATGAGAGGACTCAGGCCGTCATCAGTCAGCTGGAGGAAACCTGCACGACCGTCAATGTGAGTCCACCTGAACTTAAACGGACTCACCTGTATGTCACTGACTCACCTGTATGTGACCGACTCACCTGTATGTCACCGACTCACCTGTATGTCACCGACTCACCTGTATGTGACTGACTCACCTGGTTGAGTTCTGGAGCTCGTGTGTTTTCAGGAGAACGGCCGCAGACAGAAGTCTCAGGTGTGCGAGGCGTTCGACCACCTGTTCTCGGTGCTGGAGGCGCGTAAAGGTGAGCTGACTCTGAGGATCAGCGGCGAGCAGCAGGAGAAGCTGGACTACCTGCGAGGGCTGAGGAGGAAGTACAGCGAGCACCTGGAGAGCAGCGGCGAGCTGCTGGAGACCGCCATGCAGAGCATGGACGAGGCCGAGATGGCCGTGTTCCTGCAGGTGAACCTGAACGCACCGCTCACACACCTGTACTTTTATTTCTGAGGTACTAGTACTTTATTCAGTACTTTAATGTATTCTATGTACTGAATACTTTCAGTTACTTTGCTGTTGAGGAAGTTATAGATTATATTTGTTATTCCAATGAGCTTTAAAGTGACTCTTCAATAACATATAATAATAATAATAATAATAATAATAATAATGATAATAATAATAATAATAATAATAATAATAATAATAATAATAATAATAATATTGATTACGTCATTTCTACTCCTGCAGACGACCAGACCTCTGCTCCAGAAGTGAGTTATCCCAACATGTAAACACTAACAACAACAACAACAACAACAACAACAACAACAACAACAACAACAACAACATCCGGCGTGCTCTGCTTCAGGATCCGGCAGCGGGCTGACTCCGCCCACATGGAGGAGCCGCAGCGCGGCTACGAGGACATGCAGCACTTCAGCGCTGACTTTGAGGGTCAGAGGCGAGCGCTGGCCAAGGTCGACTTCCTCCGACGTAAGAAACAGGAAGTCGTCTGACCGTCCAATCGGAGACGAGACTCCTTCCTCTGTTTGAGCGACTTCCTGTTAACACACTGTCTCCTCAGAGGACGAAGACGAGGACGAAGCAGCAGAGGCCAGAGGGGCTAACCCTAACCCTCAGCCTCCAGGTGTCCGGCTCTCAGCCCCGCCCCCTCAGAAACTCCCGGAGACTCCGCCCACCATGACGTCACCGACAGAAAACCCCGCCTCCTCGACCACCCAGGCTCCGTCCTCGCTACCCATCCCCAACACAAGCCCCGCCCCTCATGTATGACATCACAAGCTAAAATACATTTATTTAGATTTGTATTATTCAATCAAAACATTTTGAATACTATTAAAATGATTATGATTAAATGAGATTGTTATTATTAATAATAAATTAATTATAAGACACAAAAAGTTTCCAAATGATTTGATATAAATAATGTTTTGAATTCAAATAGAACTATGAACACTATCTAAAATAAATGTGTTTTCTCCTCCTCCCCCTCTTCCTCCCTTCTCTTCCTCCTCCTCTCCCTCTTCTTCATCCTCCTCTTCTTCAGTCTGATCAGCAGAGGGAGTCAGAGGACGCAGATGGACCGAAGCATGTTTTCTCCTTCAGCTGGCTCAACCAGAAGTAACAGACCTGCACCTTCTTCTTCTTCTTCTTCTTCTTCTTCTTCTTTTTCTTGTTTTTTGTTCAAATATCAAATAAACTTCTTGATGAAGTTTGAATGAGTCTGCTTTAAACTCTGCTGAAGAGGAGGAGCCTATAAACCAGCTTGCAAACTTGCTCTTAAGCTAAGTTGCTCTTAAGCTAACTTGCTCTTAAGCTAAGTAGCTCTTAAGCTAACTTGCTCTTAAGCTAAGTTGCTCTTAAGCTAACTTGCTCTTAAGCTAAGTAGCTAGCTCCACCATTTTTTCATGGTAGCATTACCTGAACCAGCACACTCACCAGTTACTTTTCGCCTCAAAACTTCCTCTTACGGAAGTACATTTACTCAATTACTGCACTTAATACTAGTTTGAGGTTCTTTTACTTGACTTATTATTTCCTGCGTCTTTGTCTCTTTGTTTATTTTTTTCCAAAGCCTTGACACAATGAACCATAATATTCTATTTGAAAAAAGCTGCATGAATATGGATTCCATGACATTGCATTCAAAAGGTTAAGAAGTGAAGACGTGGGGTTCCACAGGGCTCCATCATGGGACCATTATTATTCCTACTTTATATTAAGGATTTGTCCAACATGTCTGCAGACGACACGACACTTCACTGAATGACATGTAGCAGGAAGCTACTCGTGAGAACGACGACACTTTGAAGTTTTATTGTAAATATCAAATATTCAGACGTTCTGTGATACTCACACCGGTTTTTATTAGTATCAAACAATTCAGGTATCAGAAGGAAAACCTCCAAACTCCTCTACTGTGAACATATATATATATATATATATGTATGTATATATACATATATATATATATATATATATATATATATATATATATATATGTATGTATATATACATATATATATATATATATATATGTATGTATGTATATATACATATATATATATATATGTATGTATGTATATATACATATATATATATATGTATATATATATACATACATATATATATATGTATGTATATATACATATATATATATATATATTTGTATAAATATTTATATTTGAAGGTTTTTCAGTTCTTCATGTGAACACTGAAAGCAGTTGAAGTGTCTGAGCAGAGGGAGCCTCCAAGAGGGCCTGAAGGACTTGGAGGACTTGGAGGACTTGGAGGATGACCTGGAGGTCCTGAAGGAGTACCTGGAGTTCCTGGAGGAGGGCCTGAAGGTCCTGAAGGTGGACCTGGAGGATGACCTGCAGGACCTGGAGGACGGTCTGGAGGTCCTGGAGGAGGATCTGGATGACCTGGAAGAGGGCCTGGAGGACCTGGAGGAGGACCTGCAGGAGTCTGTTGGGAGCAGCAGGAGCATCTGGATCACTTCCCGAAGGCGTCCATCATCTGGCGGTTGCTGTGGGCCTGCTGGGCCTGCTGCTCGGCGCGGGCCAGCTCCAGGACGCCTCTGAGCAAGTGGAAGGTGAGGTCCAGAGAGATGGGGGGCTCCTCGGCCCTCCTGCCCTTCTCCACGGCCTCCTTCTGCGCCTCCTGAGGCCCGTTCAACGCCACGGAGGAGGAGGAAGACGAGGAGAGGAGGCCAAGAGCAGCTGAGGAAGCCCCGCCCCCTGCGCCCAGCCGCAGGGAGAACTGCTCCCCCAGGTGCAGCAGCAGCGGCAGGCGGCCGGCGGGGGAGTCCACAGGTCGACAGTCAGCAGAGCGCGGGAGGAAGACGACGAGCAGAGCCACGACCCACATCATCACCTTCTGCGTCATCTTCATCACCATCACAGGGACAAGCTGAGGAAGGTAGGAGGCGTTAGAGACGCCTGCAAGGACGCGCTGAGGGATTACAGGCCCACAAATTATCTCATATTTATGATGCATAAAGTACAAATAGTATCCCACTGCACAGAACTAGCAGGTTATATTAGATATTTAACATATTGAATACAAGATATTGTTCTCTTACCAGATCGTCCTGCAGAGCTGCTGTCTGTCTGTCTGTCTGTCTGTCTGTGTGTGTGTGTGTCTGCCTGTCTGTGTGTGTGTCTGTCTGTCTGTCTGTCTGTCTGCCTGTCTGTCTGTCTGTGTGTGTGTCTGCCTGTCTGTGTGTCTGTCTGTCTGTCTGCCTGTCTGTCTGTCTGTGTGTCTGTCTGTCTGTCTGTCTGTCTGCCTGTCTGTCTGTCTGTCTGTGTGTGTGTCTGCCTGTCTGTGTGTGTGTCTGTCTGTCTGTCTGTCTGTCTGTCTGTCTTCATCCACCTCAGCTCCGTGTCTCTATAAAGTAGAAACACTCGAGCAGTTTCTACTTTATATATCAGGGTGCGTGTCAGGGAGGGAGGGGCTCTGATGCCTTTTTGAGGATGAGGATGGTGATGAAGATGGTGAGGATGCGGATGTAGAATCATTCAATGCTTTTAGGATAAATTTACCATGTGAAGCTCAAACAGACAGCCGGCTTCCCGTTTGTTGGAGGCAAGCAGGCATTGAGGATGAAGAGGAAGATGAAGAGGATGAGGAAGAGGATGATGATGACATGACCTTTCTGAGCTCGACTGTGGACGTTCTCTCTGACCTTCATCTTCTGCAGGAACAAAAACACTGTGACACTCAGCAGGAAGTTCACATGTTTCTGTGTCTGTTACTTCAACTCAGCATTAGTAAACCACAGGATCCTCATCTGGATCCTTTTGTATTTTTTGCAAATAAAACATATAAATCAAAAGAAAGTATATTGATGTTGTACACCAAATTAAACACCAAAGCCTTTGCTACAAGAATCTGTCAGCCATTAAAAAAAATTCAAACAGAAAGAAAGATAATCATAAAAGTATAAAACAAAAAAAAATTAAAAATCAGCCCAAAGTCAGCATGTTTCCAGAACCAGCAGCCTTTAGCTCGGTGCTGTCAGAACCGTCCTGGTGTCCAGAAGCAGGACGGTTCCACTCAGAGTCCAGACCTTCAACATCCTTCCAGCTCAAAGAACCAGAGAGATGAGCCAGAGAGCACAGAAACATGAACCGCTTCATTTGCAGTATTTGCTGTAAAATCAGCAAATACTTTTTTACAGTTTAATAATTGTTCATTTGTGCGCTGGTTTTATTTTAAAGGGAAATATTGGTTGTTTTATAAATTTTAAAAATAAAAAAACTTCTAAAAAAGACTTCTTTTTTATTTTTTCTTCTCCTCAAATGTGACTAAATGTTCCAAATGTGAGCCCTCGCCTGACTTTTTTCTGTACTAAATCCTCTCTTACTTTGTTCTGCTTCACTTTATCAAAGTAAAACAAAGCAACAATTATGTTAAAACTTTGAGGTAGGATTTGGGAGAATTTTAAAGTTTACGAACGCATCATTTCAAGGTAAAAATCATGCTTTTTTTTCTAGGCAGACCTGAAACTTTACATTTCTTTCAGTGTGTCATCTTCATTTACTCTTAACCAGCAACACTTAGACTGATATTTACACATCCGAGCAAAACTTAACATTATACTTGTTTATTAACTCCAAGATTATTCAAATAGCTCGAGTGGTCGCAGAGACACAGACACTTTAGTTTGTATGTCATTTTCAAGCAGAAACCTAAAAAGAGGCTTAATAGGTTAACTCAGTTAGCATTAGTTAGTTTAACTCAGTTAGCATTAGTTAGTTTAACCCAGTTAGCATTAGTTTAACTCAGTTAGCATTGGTTAGTTTAAATCAGTTGGCATTAGTTAGTTGAACTCAGTTAGCATTAGTCAGTTTAACTCAGTTAGCATTAGTTTAACTCAATTAGCATTAGTTAGTTCAACTCAGTTAGCATTAGTTAGTTTAACTCAGTTAGCATTAGTTAGTTCAACTCAGTTAGCATTAGTTAGTTTAACTAAGTTAGCATTAGTTTAACTCAGTTAGCATTAGTTAGTTCAACTCAGTTAGCATTAGTTAGTTTAACTCAGTTAGCATTAGTTAGTTCAACTCAGTTAGCATTAGTTAGTTCAACTCAGTTAGCATTAATTAGTTCAACTCAGTAAGCATGAGTTAGTTCAACTCAGTTAGCATTGGTTAGTTTAACTCAGTTAGCATTAGTTAGTTCAACTCAGTTAGCATTAGTTAGTTTAACTCAGTTAGCATTAGTTAGTTCAACTCAGTTAGCATTAGTTAGTTTAACTCAGTTAGCATTAGTTAGTTCAACTCAGTAAGCATTAGTTAGTTCAACTCAGTTAGCATTAGTTAGTTCAACTCAGTTAGCATTAGTTAGTTTACCTCAGTTAGCATTTGTTAGTTCAACTCAGTTAGCATTAGTTAGTTTAACTCAGTTAGCATTAGTTAGTTCAACTCAGTTAGCATTAGTTTAACTGATTTTGTTTAACTTCATTCATTTTATTTGTCTAACTCAGTTTGTTTAAATTAGTTTCTATAATTCATAATTGTAGTCCTTTTACGACAAACATCCTTCATGTTGCCTTGTTTCCTAGTTTTTTTACCTCCTATATTAAATATTAAATATGTTAATAACTATTTTGTCTTTAAAATATGTACCTTCATCATTGTTTCATCAGTTTGAATAAAAAAGTGATTTATTTATTTATTTAATCTTTAAACTTCAAATTCACTGGAAATATTGATTGAGCAGAGATATTACATTTTCAATACAAACTCACTAAAGATTTATTATAAACAAATTACCTTTTTATTTTCACGCAAAAATCAATCTTGATAACATTTCATCAATTATTTTTATAGCAAAAGAAAAGGAAATAATTATAAAAGAATAATGTTCATTCCTCTATGAATGTGTTTCATAAAGATATTTAACTTCTCCTGTGGAGCAGAAAGAAAAGAAACCCTGAAGCGTCTGGACAGTCTTTTGTTTTGTTTAAAGGTCGATGTGTCGCGGCTCGGCCTGACCAGTGACCTCTGACCTTTCAGTGTTGGGACAACGACTGGAACGTCCTCTCTCATCTCCATCATGTGTTCATATATATATATATATATATATATATATATATATATATATATATATATATATATATATATATATATATATATATATATATGGAAACATATATTCCGTGTTATGTATATTAATATGTGAACATACATGTATATTTTACATACACATATTTGTTTAAAAGACCTCAATCACGTCCTCATATTGGCCTTCAGCTGCAGGCTTAGTGTGCATTTTATTTTGAAAAGCGGAGACGGAAGCGGCGCGTGCTGCCGTCCTCCCCTTGACGTCATCGTGGTGTATATTATACCTGTGACGCGCTCGCTGCTCACTCTGCTGACATGGCCGGACGGGAGCGCGTGGTCCACCTGCTGCGACACCTGGAGCGCGCTGCGTGAGTCCCCACGTGACACGCTGTGGTCACGTGATCCTGGAAAGAACAGCGTCACGCGCGCAATATGTGCCTCTGACTCTCAATGTTCCTGAATGTTCCTGCATGTACTTGAATGTTCCTGAATGTACCTGAATGTTCCTGAATGTACCTGAATGTTCCTGCATGTACTTGAATGTTCCTGAATGTACCTGAATGTTCCTGAATGTACCTGAATGTTCCTGAATGTACCTGAATGTTCCTGCATGTACTTGAATGTTCCTGAATGTACCTGAATGTTCCTGCATGTACTTGAATGTTCCTGAATGTACCTGAATGTTCCTGCATGTACTTGAATGTTCCTGAATGTACCTGAATGTTCCTGAATGTACCTGAATGTTCCTGAATGTACCTGAATGTTCCTGCATGTACTTGAATGTTCCTGAATGTACCTGAATGTTCCTGCATGTACCTGAATGTTCCTGCATGTACCTGAATGTTCCTGCATGTTCCTGCATGTACCTGAATGTACCTGAATGTTCCTGCATGTACCTGAATGTACCTGCATGTACTTGAATGTACCTGAATGTACCTGCATGTACCTGAATGTACCTGCATGTACTTGAATGTACCTGAATGTACCTGCATGTACCTGAATGTACCTGAATGTTCCTGCATGTCAGAGAAAATACTCGTTAACAGAGTGTGGTGACGTCACAGGCTACTTGGACCAAAGTCCGCTGTAAATCTTTGGTTTTATAACTCTGCAGGTAAAGGTCAGGTAAAGGTCATGTAAGTGTTTCTAAATCTGTGAAGAGTTGTTAACATTCGGCAGTCTGAGCCTGCTGTAGAGACCACGTGACACACCAACCGGTTCCTCAAACCTTTTGAGTTTGTTTGTTGTTTAGCTAAAGGTGAAAACAACAGTCATTAAAAGGTGTTTCTGTGTGAACAGATGCAGGTGTCCTGCTCACTCCAACACCTTCCACCAAGGTAGACCTCCTCCTGCTCCTCATTCTCCTCGTTCTCCTGCTCTGTAATGCCGTGATGTAATGCAGTGTTTGTCCTGCAGGGGGCGGAGCTGCAACCTGCACCGTGCGGAAGACGGACTACGCCTTCGAGGTAACGAGCTCTAAGTGTTTAAACAAAACAGCCTTTTAAAAAGAGATGAAACATTAAGATAAACATAATGACAGGTGAAGGGTAGGGAGCAGGAGGTAACAGGTGAAGGGTAGGGAGCAGGAGGTAACAGGTGAAGGGTAGGGAGCAGGAGTTAACAGGTGAAGGGTAGGGAGCAGGAGGTAACAGGTGAAGGGTAGGGAGCAGGAGGTAACAGGTGAAGGGTAGGGAGCAGGAGGTAACAGGTGAAGGGTAGGGAGCAGGAGGTAACAGGTGAAGGGGAGGGAGCAGGAGGTAACAGGTGAAGGGGAGGGAGCAGGAGTTAACAGGTGAAGGGTAGGGAGCAGGAGGTAACAGGTGAAGGGTAGGGAGCAGGAGGTAACAGGTGAAGGGTAGGGAGCAGGAGGTAACAGGTGAAGGGTAGGGAGCAGGAGGTAACAGGTGAAGGGGAGGGAGCAGGAGGTAACAGGTGAAGGGGAGGGAGCAGGAGTTAACAGGTGAAGGGTAGGGAGCAGGAGGTAACAGGTGAAGGGTAGGGAGCAGGAGGTAACAGGTGAAGGGGAGGGAGCAGGAGGTAACAGGTGAAGGGGAGGGAGCAGGAGGTAACAGGTGAAGGGTAGGGAGCAGGAGGTAACAGGTGAAGGGTAGGGAGCAGGAGGTAACAGGTGAAGAGGGAGCAGGAGGTAACAGGTGAAGGGGAGGGAGCAGGAGGTAACAGGTGAAGGGTAGGGAGCAGGAGGTAAAGGTGAAGAGGGAGCAGGAGGTAACAGGTGAAGGGGAGGGAGCAGGAGGTAACAGGTGAAGGGTAGGGAGCAGGAGGTAACAGGTGAAGGGTAGGGAGCAGGAGGTAACAGGTGAAGGGTAGGGAGCAGGAGGTAACAGGTGAAGGGGAGGGAGCAGGAGGTAACAGGTGAAGGGTAGGGAGCAGGAGGTAACAGGTGAAGGGTAGGGAGCAGGAGGTAACAGGTGAAGGGGAGGGAGCAGGAGTTAACAGGTGAAGAGGGAGCAGGAGGTAACAGGTGAAGGGTAGGGAGCAGGAGGTAAAGGTGAAGAGGGAGCAGGAGGTAACAGGTGAAGGGGAGGGAGCAGGAGGTAACAGGTGAAGGGTAGGGAGCAGGAGTTAACAGGTGAAGGGTAGGGAGCAGGAGGTAACAGGTGAAGAGGGAGCAGGAGGTAACAGGTGAAGGGGAGGGAGCAGGAGGTAACAGGTGAAGGGTAGGGAGCAGGAGGTAACAGGTGAAGGGGAGGGAGCAGGAGTTAACAGGTGAAGGGTAGGGAGCAGGAGGTAAAGGTGAAGGGTAGGGAGCAGGAGGTAACAGGTGAAGGGGAGGGAGCAGGAGGTAACAGGTGAAGGGGAGGGAGCAGGAGGTAACAGGTGAAGGGTAGGGAGCAGGAGTTAACAGGTGAGTTTAATAATGATTTTATATCAGTCAGGTGAGAGGAGAAGGAGGAAAAGGATGTAGATGATGAAGAGGAGGGAAGGATGATGAAGGGACCTAGCACAGAACCCTGGGGAACACCGTGAGTGACGAGGTGGAGGACAATCATTCATTTTGTTTGTCAGATGGCGAGTTCCAACATCCGATACGGAGAAGGAGTCAGCAGAGAGATCGGCATGGTAAGCAAACACTATCTTCATCATCTTCTTCGTCATCATCACCATCATTATCGTCATCATCTTCGTCCTAAACACAGTTCTGTAACTCATCAGTTTTTATCTAGAACATGTTTGGTGGATTAATACGAGGTTCTCCGGTTCTCCTGCAGGACCTGCAGAACCTCGGAGCTCGGAACGTCTGTCTGATGACGGACAAGAACTTGTCCCGCCTCCCCCCGGTGAAGGCCGTCCTGGAGTCCCTGGCCTCCAACGGGGTCCAGTTCAAGGTCTACGACGACGTCCGGGTGGAGCCCACCGACACCAGGTGACATACTGCCGCTCTCTGATTGGCCGGCGGGTGTGGAGACGATGACATGCGTCCCGATGGAAGACCTCCATCAGGACCCTCGGTGGACTGGAGTCCGTGTGTGTGTTTACCTGGAGGTCCTACGTTTTGAGGACTCCCACCTGAGTCCCGTCTCCTTGTGGGGACGCGCTCGAGTCTTTTATGATCTGTGAACACTTAAAACTGAACAGATTATTACTGCGTTTCTTCGGTTTGGTCGACGTTTGTTTGCTGAACATTACGTTTATGGATAAATCTTAAAGATGTAATAAAAAGATGCCTCATGGCGCCATCTAGTGGTTAATCTACAGTCAACAGTTCGGTAGAAACACGGAGGGGATTACACGGATCCTCTGAACGCTTCACCGTCCCTTTAAATGATTCATGTCTTCATGTGTTGTCCTCTGAAGAATCTTTTGTTTCTGCGTTGCAGTTTTAAAGACGCCATCTCGTTCGCTAAGAGCGGCTCGTTTGACGTATACGTGGCGGTGGGAGGCGGCTCCGTGATTGACACCTGCAAAGCAGCCAATCTGTACTCGTGTCACCCCGACGCCGACTTCCTGGACTTCGTCAACGCTCCGATCGGTAAAGGGAAGCCGATCACCGGAGCGCTGAAGCCGCTCATTGCAGGTACGAAGAACTCCCGATGAGCAGGTCACCAAGTAAAGAGGCTCCTGGTCTCACCTGGTCTCACCTGGTCTCACCTGGTCTCACCTGTTCTTCAGTTCCTACGACTGCAGGGACCGGAAGCGAGACCACCGGAGTCGCCATCTTCGACTATGAGCCTCTGAAAGCCAAAACAGGTACATGGAGATGAAGAGATGTCCCCGTCTGAGCTGTGATCTGAGCTGTGATCTGAGCTGTGATCTGAGCTGTGATTGGCCGTCTGAGCTGTTATCTGAGCTGTGATTGGCCGTCTGTGTGCAGGTATCGCCAGCAGAGCCCTGCGGCCCACGCTGGGCGTCGTGGACCCGCTGCACACGCTGAGCATGCCGGAGCGCGTCGCCGCCAACAGCGGCTTTGACGTGCTGTGGTGGGTCGAGATATGCTAACGTGTTGCTAATGCTAACGACGGTCGTCCTGAATGGTGTTTACGCCAGTGATGCATGATGGGTACAGGATGTCAGAGACAGATGCATCTTCTTATTCTTTTTATCGTTATTCTTATGAATAATAGTTTAGTTTGGGTTTAATAAATTTTTTAAAATACCAAATAATTCTCTTTACTTGATTCATGTTGTCTTTTATTTTAGTTTTGTGTTCTTTCCTGTTGATTCTGTGAGGAACCAGAACCTGAACCCGACCTGTGCTCTCCTGCAGCCACGCTCTGGAGTCCTACACCGCGCTGCCGTACGACCAGCGGGCCCCCTGCCCCCCCAACCCGCTCAGCCGGCCCGCCTACCAGGGCAGCAACCCCATCAGCGACGTCTGGGCCCGCCACGCCCTGCACGTGGTCGCCAAGTACATGAAGAGGTGAGTACAGGTAGACCGGAACCAGAATCCTGAGGGGCCAAGGCCTGAGAGGAACCGGGACCCGGAGGAACCGGGGCCCGGAGCTGCTGGTCTCCTCGTGGTCATTGGGGGGTTTTAGATTTGGCAAATAGTTTGAATACACAAGAAATTAACACAGAAACTCATTTAGTTATTTTAATATTTTAAAATATTCAACTCAACTCTGAAGTTAATGAGTGACATAAACGTCTTTTTGTTTGTTTGTTTGTTTACAGGGCTGTGCGGGACCCCGAAGACCGGGAGGCTCGGTCCAGCATGCATCTGGCCAGCGTGTTCGCCGGCATCGGCTTCGGAAACGCCGGAGTTCACCTGTGGTGAGAACGTTCAGTCAG
>NW_027175832.1:21372543-21417543 GCF_023055335.1 Clinocottus analis | reverse complement strand
GGTGTCAGGTCCATCTGGTGTCAGGTCCATCTGGTGTCAGATCCATCTGGTGTCAGGACTATCCGGTGTCAGGTCCATCTGGTGTCAGGTCCATCTGGTGTCAGATCCATCTGGTGTCAGGACTATCCGGTGTCAGGTCCATCTGGTGTCAGGACTATCTGGTGTCAGGTCCATCTGGTGTCAGGACTATCTGGTGTCAGGTCTGTCTGGTGTCAGGTCCATCTGGTGTCAGGACTATCCGGTGTCAGGACTATCAGGTGTCAGGTCCATCTGGTGTCAGGTCCATCTGGTGTCAGGTCTATCTGGTGTCAGATCCATCTAGTGTCAGGACTATCCGGTGTCAGGACTATCTGGTGTTAGGTCCATCTGGTGTCAGATCCATATGGTGTCAGGACTATCCGGTGTCAGGTCTATCCGGTGTCAGGACTATCTGGTGTCAGGTCCATCTGGTGTCAGGTCCATCTGGTGTCAGGTCCATCTGGTGTCAGCACTATCCGGTGTCAGGTCCATCTGGTGTCAGGTCTATCTGGTGTCAGGACTATCCGGTGTCAGGATTATCCGGTGTCAGGTCTATCCGGTGTCAGGATTATCCGGTGTCAGCACTATCCAGTGTCAGGTCCATCTGGTGTCAGGTCCATCTGGTGTCAGGTCTATCTGGTGTCAGGTCTGTCTGGTGTCAGGTCCATCTGGTGTCAGGACTATCCGGTGTCAGGACTATCTGGTGTCAGGTCTATCCGGTGTCAGGTCTATCCGGTGTCAGGATTATCCGGTGTCAGCACTATCCAGTGTCAGGTCCATCTGGTGTCAGGTCCATCTGGTGTCAGGTCCATCTGGTGTCAGGATTATCCGGTGTCAGGTCCATCTGGTGTCAGGTCCATCTGGTGTCAGATCTATCTGGTGTCAGGACTATCCGGTGTCAGGATTATCCGGTGTCAGGTCCATCTGGTGTCAGGTCCATCTGGTGTCAGGTCCAGCTGGTGTCAGGACTATCCAGTGTCAGGACTATCTGGTGTCAGGACTATCTGGTGTCAGGTCCATCTGGTGTCAGATCCATCTGGTGTCAGGACTATCCGGTGTCGGGTCCATCTGGTGTCAGGTCCATCTGGTGTCAGATCCATCTGGTGTCAGGACTATCCGGTGTCAGGACTATCTGGTGTCAGGTCCATCTGGTGTCAGGTCCATCTGGTGTCAGGTCTATCTGGTGTCAGATCCATCTAGTGTCAGGACTATCCGGTGTCAGGACTATCTGGTGTTAGGTCCATCTGGTGTCAGATCCATATGGTGTCAGGACTATCCGGTGTCAGGTTTATCCGGTGTCAGGACTATCTGGTGTCAGGTCCATCTGGTGTCAGGTCCATCTGGTGTCAGGTCCATCTGGTGTCAGCACTATCCGGTGTCAGGACTATCTGGTGTCAGGTCTATCTGGTGTCAGGACTATCCGGTGTCAGGTCCATCTGGTGTCAGGTCCATCTGGTGTCAGGTCCAGCTGGTGTCAGGACTATCTGGTGTCAGGACTATCTGGTGTCAGGACTATCTGGTGTCAGGTCCATCTGGTGTCAGGTCCATCTGATGTCAGATCCATCTGGTGTCAGGACTATCCGGTGTCAGGTCCATCTAGTGTCAGGTCCATCTGGTGTCAGGTCTGTCTGGTGTCAGGTCTGTCTGGTGTCAGGTCTATCCGGTGTAAGGTCTATCTGGTGTCACGTCTATCCGGTGTCAGGATTATCCGGTGTCATGGCTATCCAGTGTCAGGACTATCTGGTGTCAGGTCCATCTGGTGTCAGGTCCATCTGGTGTCAGGTCCATCTGGTGTCAGGACTATCCGGTGTCAGGTCCATCTGGTGTCAGGTCTATCTGGTGTCAGGTCCATCTGGTGTCAGGTCCATCTGGTGTAAGGTCTATCTGTTGTCAGAACTATCTGGTGTTAGGTCCATCTGGTGTCAGATCCATCTGATGTCAGATCCATCTGGTGTCAGGACTATCCGGTGTCAGGTCCATCTGGTGTCAGGTCCGTCTGGTGTCAGGTCTATCTGGTGTCAGGACTATCCGGTGTCAGGACTATCTGGTGTCAGGACTATCTGGTGTCAGGTCCATCTGGTGTCAGGTCCATCTGGTGTCAAATCCATCTGGTGTCAGATCCATCTGGTGTCAGGACTATCCGGTGTCAGGTCCATCTGGTGTCAGGTCTGTCTGGTGTCAGGTCTGTCTGGTGTCAGGTCTATCCGGTGTCAGGTCTATCTGGTGTCAGGTCTATCCGGTGTCAGGTCTATCTGGTGTCAGGTCTATCTGGTGTCAGGTCTATCCGGTGTCAGGATTATCCGGTGTCAGAACTATCCGGTGTCAGGTCCATCTGGTATCAGGTCTATCTGGTGTCAGGACTATCTGGTGTCAGGACTATCTGGTGTCAGGTCCATCTGGTGTCAGATCCATCTGGTGTCAGGACTATCCGGTGTCAGGTCCATCTGGTGTCAGGACTATCTGGTGTCAGGTCTGTCTGGTGTCAGGTCTATCCGGTGTCAGGTCTATCTGGTGTCAGGTCTGTCCGGTGTCAGGACTATCTGGTGTCAGGTCCATCTGGTGTCAGGTCCATCTGGTGTCAGGTCCATCTGGTGTCAGGAATATCCGGTGTCAGGAATATCCGGTGTCACGTCCATCTGGTGTCAGGTCCATCTAGTGTCAGGTCTGTCTGGTGTCAGGACTATCTGGTGTCAGGTCCATTTGGTGTCAGGTCCATCTGGTGTCAGGTCCATCTGGTGTCAGGTCCATTTGGTGTCAGGACTATCCGGTGTCAGGTCCATCTTGTGTCAGGTCTGTCTGGTGTCAGGTCTGTCTGGCGTCAGGTCTGTCCAGTGTCAGGACTATCTGGTGTCAGGTCCATTTGGTGTCAGGTCCATCTGGTGTCAGGTCCATCCGGTGTCAGGTCTATCCGGTGTCAGGACTATCCGGTGTCAGGACTATCCAGTGTCAGGTCCATCTGGTGTCAGGTCCATTTGGTGTCAGGACTATCCGGTGTCAGGTCCATCTGGTGTCAGGTCTATCCGGTGTCAGGACAATCCGGTGTCAGGTCTATCCGGTGTCAGGTCTATCTTGTGTCAGGTCTATCCGGTGTCAGGTCCATCTGGTGTCAGGTCTATCCGGTGTCAGGACTATCCGGTGTCAGGTCTATCCGGTGTCAGGTCTATCTTGTGTCAGGTCTATCCGGTGTCAGGACTATCCGGTGTCAGGTCCATCCGGTGTCAGGTCTATCCGGTGTCAGGTCTATCCGGTGTCAGGATTATCCGGTGTCAGGATTATCCGGTGTCAGGACAATCTGGTGTCAGGTCTATCTGGTGTCAGGTCCATCCGGTGTCAGGACTATCCGGTGTCAGGTCTATCCGGGGTCAGGACTATCCGGTGTCAGGACTATTCGGTGTCAGGTCCATCCGATGTCAGGACTATCCGATGTCAGGACTATCCGATGTCAGGTCTATCCGGTGTCAGGTCTATCTTGTGTCGGGACTATCCGGTGTCAGGTCTCCAGCGGCTGGTATCGGGTTGTTTGGTCAGGTTTTTGGTGGCTGTCTTTGTGCTGCAGGACGGAGATTCATCTGGAACCACGCCTACACTGGTGAGGAGGGGTTCGGTGCCCGTTGTCCTAACAGAAACACCCCCCTGTGGCTGCACAAGGTAACTACAGCAACAACACACTGTATTCATGGCAGCATTACATCATAGAAATCTAATAACCCAGTATATTCTTTCTTTATTCCCCACAGTGGGCAGAGCACTCCAAAGCTGCTGAGGAAAAGCAGCATCCGCCGGCAGCTCGGCCTGGACGGTCGCCCGGTGGCGGCTCCTCCTCACGCCTCCCCGAGCCTCCTCCTCCGTGTCCTGGCCAAGTCCAGGAGGAAGAGCTGCCCCCACTTTCCCCACCCCCCTCCAGAAACCGGCTCCATCAACACCGCCTTCCAGCCAGACTAGAATGAAAACTGATGTTCAGAGTCGTGGCTCATTTTGTTTTTAACGATTTCTTAACGATTGTCTTGTATTTTAATCTTCTAGCTGAAACAAAACCAGAACCTGATCAGACCCAAGTGACGGAGATGAACTCATTCTGGAGTCCCTGAGGTCACGACCCTCCAAGTAGAGCAATCACACCCAAGGAGCTGAGTGATGGAATCCGTCTCGCCCGAGTCAGGAAGGTTGCGTCCAAGTCGAGCTCATGTTCGAGTCCCAAATAACTCAGTTCATGTCAGAGATGTTCCTGATATCGTGCCTATTGACGATCACAGAGAGGACGATCACAACAAGTGTTCAAAGGCTTTTATTTCTTACCACAAGTTGATCAAACATGTTCATCTTTCTTTTTCTTTGTGCAAAACAAGTTAAACAGATCAAATGATTGTTGACTGTATTTTTATACCAAACAATAACTGGATGAGATTTAAAAATGATAAATGACAATCAACATTCACTTACATGCTACAAACATTCAATACACTAAATTATATTTGTTTAAAATTCAAATTCAATTTAGTTTTTGATCCAAAGTGCAACATTTAGTTTTTAATATAAAGTGTCTTTGTGACTCGAGTGTGACCTCAACTAGCGGACACATTTCAAGAAATAAATACAGAAATAAAATTAATCAATTAATACATGTACAAGTTAATTTAAAATCTAAATTTAAAATCTACTAAAAAAATCTGATATTTTCAGTAAAAGTACAAGGAATACGTTATGTGTTTGTATGAATTTCAAAGTACATTAAAAATCAATGTGTGTAGACCGCTTAATAAATCAATAAAGCATCAGTGTGACTGACGGCTGCAGTCTGGAGGCTCATGATTCAGCTAAAGCTCCTCATAAAACACTCAGGAGCCACAGCTCGGCTCTGATCCACAGCTCGGCTCTGATCCACAGCTCGGCTCTGATCCACAGCTCGGCTCTGATCCACAGCTCGGCTCTCCTCCACAGCTCGGCTCTCCTCCACAGCTCGGCTCTCCTCCACAGCTCGGCTCTCCTCCACAGCTCGGCTCTCCTCCACAGCTCGGCTCTGATCCACAGCTCAGCTCTCCTCCACAGCTCAGCTCTCCTCCACAGCTCAGCTCTCCTCCACAGCTCAGCTCTCCTCCACAGCTCAGCTCTCCTCCACAGCTCAGCTCTGATCCACAGCTCAGCTCTCCTCCACAGCTCGGCTCTCCTCCACAGCTCAGCTCTCCTCCACAGCTCAGCTCTCCTCCACAGCTCAGCTCTCCTCCACAGCTCAGCTCTCCTCCACAGCTCAGCTCTCCTCCACAGCTCAGCTCTCCTCCACAGCTCAGCTCTCCTCCACAGCTCAGCTCTCCTTCACAGGTCGTCTCTGGGCAGCTGACGATGAAGATGATGAAGAACAGAGACCTGGAAGAGGTGAAACACTTAATGGATGATTCCAGAGCTGGTTCCCTCAGTATGTGACGTTATCAGGCATCCATAATAAGACAGTAGTATTTCATTCTGCAGAATGAGTACCTCGTGGTGTTATTCTTTTGCTTCAGTCAGAGTATCTACTACTCACCGGCTGATGAAGATGAAGGAGATGAAGGTCAGGGCTCGGCGTAGAGGCGGGCCTGCTCCGTCACGCTCAGCTGGTCGTCCGTCTTCCCAAACATCAGCAGCTGGAGCTCACCGCTCAGCTGTCAACAACAACAACAACCATGAAGCACGTCACCATGTCTCACTTCCTGTCTCACGACCTGTCTCAGTGGTTCCTGTTGACACGTAGAGCTTTAAACACACAGTATGTAGTTTCAGCAGTTACTCTCTGTAGTTTTTATCAAACCAGCAGCAGGAAGTAGAGAACAGACTTTCTGGTGGATTTACTGATGATGCCTTTCACACAGTCACAGAGGCTTACAGAGCGTTATGAAAGGTTAGGGAGGGTTATGAAGGGTTACAGAGGGTTGTGGGCATCTGGTGAGTAAACCGCTGGTTGTGTTACTGTTTTTACATCTGCAGTGTTACTGTAATCACAAACAGCCACAGCGGAGCTGCTGCTAGTCGCTGCGCTGGTAACGTCTGTTTTCTTGTCACATGATGCGGCACTGAAGGCCCGCTCTGCATTACAGTGAGGCTGTGCAGGACTGGACCAGACAAACAGGTCCTGTCCAAGACCGTGATAGGCAACATTCTAAATGACAATTTAATGTTCACACAACATCTTGTGGTTCGGGTCTGGCCGTGTTTGAGGGTCAGTCCTCACCTCAAAGGGGTTCAGTCTGCTGGCAGGACATCCAGGTGAGTGCAGGTAGCTGACCGGCTGCTGACACCACCACACCTCCATCTGCCGGTCCAGCGGGAAGCAGCCGAACTCCTCACAGCCCGGCACAGAGCTGGACTCTACATGGACCCCTGAGGAGGAGCTGGACTCTACATGGACCCCTGAGGAGGAGCTGGACTCTACATGGACCCCTGAAGAGGAGCTGGACTCTACATGGACCCCTGAAGAGGAGCTGGACTCTACATGGAGCCCTGAAGAGGAGCTGGACTCTACATGGACCCCTGAAGAGGAGCTGGACTCTACATGGACCCCTGAAGAGGAGCTGGACTCTCCATGGACCCCTGAGGAGGAGCTGGACTCTCCATGTACCCCTGAAGAGGAGCTGGACTCTCTATGGACCCCTGAAGAGGAGCTGGACTCTCTATGGACCCCTGAAGAGGAGCTGGACTCTCTATGGACCCCTGAAGAGGAGCTGGACTCTACATGGACCCCTGAAGAGGAGCTGGACTCTACATGGACCCCTGAAGAGGAGCTGGACTCTACATGGACCCCTGAAGAGGAGCTGGACTCTACATGGACCCCTGAAGAGGAGCTGGACTCTCCATGGACCCCTGAAGAGGAGCTGGACTCTCCATGGACCCCTGAAGAGGAGCTGGACTCTACATGGACCCTTGAGGAGGAGCTGGACTCTACATGAACCCCTGAAGAGGAGCTGGACTCTCCATGGACCCCTGAAGAGGAGCTGGACTCTCCATGGACCCCCGAGGAGGAGCTGGACTCTCCATGGACCCCCGAGGAGGTGCTAGACTCTCCATGGACCCCTGAAGAGGAGCTGAACTCTCCATGGACGACTGAAGAGGAGCTGGACTCTCCATGGACCCCTGAAGAGAAGCTGGACTCTCCATGGACCCCTGAAGAGAAGCTGGACTCTCCATGGACCCCTGAAGAGGAGCTGGACTCTCCATGGACCCCTGAAGAGGAGCTGGACTCTCCATGGACCCCTGAACCCGAGCTGGACTCTCCATGGACCCCTGAACCCGAGCTGGACTCTTCCTGGTCCTGTGAAACGGACCTAGCCTCTCCCTGGACCTGCAGGAAGGAGCTCAACAGACTCTCTCCCTGGATTGGAGGACAGAAGTCCAACATGTGTGAATGAGAGCGCCCCTCACAGGCATCACTCAGCGGTGCCTCAGGGCCTCTGAGTCTTCTCTGCTGGCCTCAACACAATCACGAAGTTATAGATATTTTATCATTTCATAGTGTTACACTAATCCACTCCATGTGTTGTAATGATGTCATCATGTCTCAGCTCTTCTTCCTCTGCTGCTCTGCTTCAGCTGCTTTAAGAGACTTTCATCCAATCAGATTCCTCCTGCTGTGTCTCTATGGGAGCAAAGCAGTTTAACCCTTTGTTGGTTATAGGACACGGGGAGTGGACGTTGTGGTTGATTGTCATGGACTTTAACCAATCAGAGCTTTAGCTTGACATGTGGGCGTGTTCTTTGAGGTGCAGCGCCTGTGAAATGGCGTGGACGTGTGATTGGTCAGTGGCCCAGCGTGACTTCTGTCAACCAAAGAAGAAGAAGATCAGGCTGAAGCCTGAGAAACGGACTTGCTGGTGGATTTAATGATGACGCCTTTCACACAGAGGTTGACAGAGGGTTATGTGCATGTGGTGTGTTAACTGCTGGTTGTGTTTCTGCTTTTTACATCATCATTTACATTTTAAAACTATGGACGTATTTCTATACTTCCATATCAGTGTCTGGCCGTGGCTTCAGTGAGTCGATTCGTCCACTTCAGGAGGAGGAACAAGAGTTCTGGAGTTTCTGTCACAGAGCGACTCAACACACGCTCATACATGTGAGGAGCCACACGGCTCCACCACGAGCACGGAGGAGGTCACGAGGAGGAGAACTAAAGGAGAGGAGACGCTCCTGTTGACCCACGTGGACCCAGAAGCCACTTCACCAGCAGAGCGGACTCCCCCGCCGAGCAGCTCAGCTGCGCAGCGCCTGACGCGCCGGCCCTCACTTCCAGAGGAGGCAACTCCATCAACAACACCAAGACACTGACCCTGCACAGTGCAGACATGACATGCAGCACAGCAGCGCCGGCGGCAGCAGTGCACCTTGGCGCAAGTAGAGGCCGCAGGGAGCAGCAGCAGCAGCCCCAGGTGCAGCAGCAGCCCCAGGTGCAGTAATAACTACAGCGCTGTGGCTAGTTTACGATTGAATACTGTAAATGTATAAAACAGTAACACAATCATTTCACTCAGACGCACATGACCTCTGTGGGAAAGAGGTCATCAGTAAGTCCTGAGGTTCTAGCTTCCAGGTGAGACGCTAGCTTCACTGACCAATCACAGCGCATGTAACTGGTCACATGGCCCTGTGACCAATCACACGTCTCGGTCTCCAGAAGGCTCTTCCTGTATTCTAACAGGCTGCTCTTCCAGAGAGGAAGACAAGGGACATGTGATTGGATAAAACATGCTGTTAACCAGGAAGAAGCCATGAAGAGAACTGAAGGAGCAGATGAACACATGAAGGAACAGATGAACACATGAAGGAACAGATGAACACATGAAGAAACAGAGGAGCACATGATGGAGCAGAGGAGCACATGAAGGAGCAGATGATCACATGAAGGAGCACATGAAGGAGCAGAGGAGCACATGAAGGAGCAGAGGAGCACATGAAAGAGCAGAGGAGCACATGAAGGAGCAGAGGAGCAGATGAAGGAGCAGAGGAGCACATGAAAGAGCAGATGAAGGAGCAGATGAAGGAGCAGAGGAGCACATGAAGGAGCAGAGGAGCAGATGAAGGAGCAGAGGAGCACATGAAAGAGCAGATGAAGGAGCAGATGAAGGAGCAGAGGAGCACATGAAAGAGCAGATGAAGGAGCAGATGAAGGAGCAGAGGAGCACATGAAAAAGCAGATGAAGGAGCAGAGGAGCACATGAAAAAGCAGATGAAGGAGCAGAGGAGCACATGAAAGAGCAGATGAAGGAGCAGAGGAGCACATGAAAGAGCAGATGAAGGAGCAGAGGAGCACATGAAAGAGCAGATGAAGGAGCAGAGGAGCAGATGAAGGAGCAGAGGAGCACAGGAGCACATGAAGGAGCAGAGGAACACATGAAGGAACAGAGGAACACATGAAGGAACAGAGGAACACATGAAGAGCAGAGGAGCAGATGAAGGAATCAGAGACATGAGAACATTATAATACATGGAGAGGATCTGTGAAAAACTAATACATTATAAAATATCCATCCTTCCATCCATTTATCCATATATAGTGTAGATGTGTGTGTAATGTAGATGTGTGTAATGTAGATGTGTGTGTGGACCTCAGAGCTGCTGCTGGACCGTTGACTGACAGCATGGCCACTTGGCTCCTCCCACATGAGGTCCATCCTCCCACTCCAGCAGACCGAGTCCTGCAGCACAGAGACACTCAGCCCACAGCTCTAGAGGAAGGTGCGCTTGTTTTCTCCCCCGGCTCTTCTCACCTGGCCCTGACTGTTAATCTTCAGAGGGGTTGGTGTCTGAGGGGCCGGCGTCCACAATGCTCTCACCGTGTCCCTGGTCTCTGAGGAAGTCCTGAACCACATGAATGGTCAGCTGCTTGCTCACGGTGAGGACGACAAGCAGAGACATGTGGAGCTTACTGGCAGTGCAGGCAGAGGAGGTCCTGGGTGCTGTGGGTGCTGTAGGCGGGGTGCTTCAGGGAGCAGACGGGGGTGGAGGTAAGAGCCGGGTGCTGGACCTTCAGGTCCTCCACGCCACACAGGCTGAGGAGCTAAACACACAGAGGTCAGGCGGACATTGAGCATCTGGCAGCAGCAGCAGCACCAGCAGCAGCAGCAGCAGGGTCCAGTTCTTCACCTCAGACGGGGAGAAGCTCAGGGGCCCCGCACTGAAGGAGGCTCCGTCCTGCCGGCTCCCCGGCTGCTCCTTCATTCCTGCAACCTGAGGAGAACACGTCACCACGGAGCCGGCTAATTGGCCCCGACGGACCAATCAGTCGGCTCTTACATAACTTCGGCTCAGATCCGCGCCTGCCGGGTCGGCCTCTTCTGGGAACAGAGACGGGCTCGCTTCCTTTGGGCCACAGCTCCAGACCCCCGAGCTCTGTGCCGAGGTCAGAGACCAGGTACATTTATTTACACACTTCTCTTGTAACAAATGATTCAAATCGATATCTTCTCCAGATTTAAAGACAGGAGGAGTAAGTGGGTGGAGCCTCAGGCGTGACGTACCAGCTCCATCAGCTCTGCAGACGTGGTCAGCTCGCACATGCTCAGTGAGGACCCGTAACCTGAGGAGGAGGCGGGGCCATAGACGCAGCACAGGTGAGCCTGCTGGCTTTGCTCGCTGGAGGAGCTGCTGGACGAGTCCTTCACCCCGGACAGCTCCCCCTGTGAAGGGGAGGCGTCAGCAGGGTGTCATGGGCGCATGGCGGGTGCATGGTGGGTGCATGACGAGTGCATGGCGAGTGCATGGCGGGTGCATGGCGAGTGCATGACGAGTGCATGGCGGGTGCATGACGAGTGCATGACGGGTGCATGACGGGTGCATGACGGGTGCATGACGGGTGCATGACGGGTGCATGACGAGTGCATGACGAGTGCATGACGAGTGCATGACGAGTGCATGACGAGTGCATGACGAGTGCATGACGAGTGGACCATGACCTTGGTGGGAATGTTGGCTTTGCTGAGGGGATCCAAGGTCCTGGACGCTGGTCTGGGGGAGGAGGAGGACCTGGAGGAGCTGGAGGAGGTGATGGAGGCGTTGTGGAGGTGCAGGACCTGCAGGTATCCCTCCTTTTCCACCTTCCTCTTCAGGGTGGAGTTCCAGTGGTTTTTGATGGAGTTGTCTGTCCTGAGAGAAGATCAGTAATACTTTAAGTTTCACGTTCTGGTTTGCACTGCGCTGACCATGCGGATGCGGCGGCCGACCTGCCGGGCAGCAGCTTGGAGATGTCGGCCCAGCGGTTTCCCAGCAGCCTGTGGGCCTGGCAGATGGTGCGGTCCTCCTCCAGCATCCAGCCGCTTTTCTTCACCGTCGGGTTCAGGTGGTTGTGCCAGCGCTCGCGGCACTGCTTCCCGTTACGAGTGTGCAGGTGTTTGGCAATGAGCGACCAGCGCTTGACTCCGTATTTATCAACCAGCTGAAGGACCTGTACCGGAAGTGACATCACAAGTAGTAGAAGTTTATAGAGGAGTCCCAAGTCCAACCAGTCTGAGTCACGACCAACAAGTCTGAGTCACATCTGCAGTGTAAGTTTCACACAGTAGGTAGTAAAGTCTATACTACTATAGTATTAGTGCTAGAGTACTCTATACTACTATAGTATTAGTGCTAGAGTACTCTATACTACTATAGTATTAGTGCTCGAGCACTGAGAGCATTGACAGTTTAAAGTGAGTGTTACCCTTTCATCCTCCTCATGGGTCCAGGGACCTTTGACTAGCTCTGGATTCTTTATGTGCTGCCACCTCCGCTGACACTCCACATCTGACCTCTGACCCTGAGACACCACAGAGTCAGTTAGGACCTCTGCACTGGCTAAAGCAACAGATAGCTCAGACGTTAGCTCTGTAACTGGACGGGTTAGATCACATCTAGGATGATCGATTCCTAGAAGATTGTTGGGTGGAAGAAGGGGACACACAGACAGACTTTTCTCCCACAATGCATTATTCTACCTCCATCTCAATTACTTCACCTTTGACCAATACTCATTCCTAGTCGTGCTTGAACGCATCATAATGGAACTCAACGCAACTTCTGCTACAACTATTAGCTCTGGTGTTTAGCCTAGCGGATAGCAGCTAGCGTTCCTGTGTTCTTCGCCGTCCGGTCATGTGACCAGTTACAGAAGTCAAACTAATCACTTTGAAATGCAGAGACACGGAGGACCAGCTGCTGGCGCCCAACTCCTTCACCATCCTGTGCAGCTTCTCGTCCTGAGGAGGAAGATCACCATCATCACCGTCAGACTCATATCTCACTTACAGTGACAACCAACTCTCCATAGGACACACCGAGCTAGCCATGAATGCTAACATGATGACATCACCTCGTCTTTTGTCCATCCAGGCTTCTGTAGATTCTCCCTGGAGAGTCGCTCTTTACGTCCCAGACCACTGGAGCGCCTCTTTGTGCTGCACACACATTCATTTTTTATGACTAGCTCAAAGACGGACACGACTGTGACAGATGAGTGACAGACAGGTGAGTGACAGACAGGTGAGCTCTCACCAGGCCCTGCGGCTCCTGCTGCTCATCTCTGCTGCTTTATGAACGCTGACACTGGGACTGCTGGGAGAGACAGGTGAGATGACTGAGTGATGTCATCACACAGGTGAGACTACTGAGTGACGTCATCACACAGGTGAGACTACTGAGTGACGTGCCGCTCTAGAACAGACAGTGCCGTGACTACCTTCACGTCATCATTAAGAACAGTCTGGCGGTTGAGCTAACTGTTAGCAGATGCTAGCTGCCAGCAGAAGCAAGCCGCCCAGCTGAGAAGCAGCCAGTAAAGCCGTTTAAGGTTTAAAGTGCGAGGAGAACCAGATCAGACCGGCTCTGTGTCCGCTGAGAGGCGGCTCTGTCCGGTACACGCCTGCCTAATAGGGGAACAGCGGAAGGAGACCGGGGAACTTACCGGCGACGGTTGGCGGAAGAGGGGAAACGTCTCGAGGCGGAGCGCGTGCGCTTCAGGCCAGGGGCTCCTCTGATTGGACGGACTAGCCGTGACGTCACTATGTTTATGGCGTGGATAGACTCTTATTTATTCAATAAAATAAGTCACTTTTGTATTCGTTTAATATAGAAGTAAATATATTAGATATTTCTATGAACTTTACACCTACAATTCATTTTATTCAACATACACATATTTCGTTATGAACATTCACGTATATAGTTATGTATCAGCATGAGAACACATATACGTCATGCACAGACTCTTAATGAGGACGAATACTAGTAATTGAAGAAAAGATGTACTGTTCTGAACTCAGAAAACCTTTCTTCATGAGTTCTGGTGAGCGTCTTCTTCTCTCAACGGGAAAACACCCCCATCTACCGGAAGAGCAAGGAACTGCAGCCGCAGTGCTTTAATCAGAGCCGTTACTGTTTAACTTTATTACAGCTAACAAATAAGCGGCGCGTGAACGTGACGTCATACTGTGACGTTCGCTAAACTGCACGTTATCAAACGTTTGTTTGGGATTTGTTTTGGGGAGAACAAAGCAACGGTAAAAAGTAATTTCCCAGAAGCACTTGCGAGATGACGCCGGCTATCCCGCCCGTTGTGAAAATTTCCCGGCATGCCTTTCTGCAGGCCGAGAAGAAGAGGCGTCACGATGGAGTCCGCAGGTGGCTGAAGCTACAAACCGCCTTCAGTTCAGTTGAATAAAGTCTGAGACGTCCATGTTTGTTCAGAGGAAGTCTTTCCGGAGGATCCAAGTCAACGACCGCTAGATATCCGACTCTACGGCGCAGCTTGCGGGTGAGTTTCCTTCAACAGCCGCGCGGCGCTGGTGGTGGAGCACCGGGCCGCCATTTAATCACAACAACAGCTCCCCGAGCCACTAGGAGCACGTTTACCTCATCTAGGAGCACGTTTATCTCATCTAGGAGCACGTTTATCTCATCTAGGAGCACGTTTACCTCCTTTGACCTCCACTAGGATCACGTTCACCTCCTCTATGAGCACGTTTACCTCCATGTAGCTCTTATATGAGCACGTTTACCTCCATTTAGCTCCTCTAGGAACATGTTTACCTTCATGTAGCTCCTCTAGAAACATGTTTACTTTCATTTAGCTTCTCTATGAACACGTTTACCTTCGTTTAGCTCCTCTATGAACACGTTTACCTTCGTTTAGCTCCTCTATGAACACGTTTACCTTCGTTTAGCTTCTCTATGAACACGTTTACCTTCGTTTAGCTCCTCTATGAACACGTTTACCTTCGTTTAGCTCCTCTATGAACACGTTTACCTTCGTTTAGCTCCTCTATGAACACGTTTACCTTATATTTAGGTGTATCATGCCTGTCTGGTAGGATGCACCTGTTAATCCGGCCACAACACCTGGTGTATCTGTCAGTGTGTGTAACTGGAGGGTGTGAGCTCAGTTAGTTTCTGATCCTGAGTGTTTGTGTCACAATAAGAGGATAAACTTGTAGAGCAGCAAATGAATACATTAAAAATGAAACTTAAAAGTCTGTTTCAACTCTGCTGGTGTGCTGGATTAAAACCAAGGCAGAGTATCTGAGATCATCAGACAGCTCTGAAACCATTTCTACACCGTGTCTCTGTGAAGAGGGGTTAAGTTAAGCACTAGACTAAATGGTTAAGTACAGCACTAGACTAAATGGTTAAGTTAAGCACTAGACTAAATGGTTAAGTTAAGCACTAGACTAAATGGTTAAGTACAGCACTAGACTAAATGGTTAAGTTAAGCACTAGACTAAATGGTTAAGTTAAGCACTAGACTAAATGGTTAAGTTAAGCACTAGACTAAAGGGTTAAGTTAAGCACTAGACTAAAGGGTTAAGTTAAGCACTAGACTAAACGGCTAAGTTAAGCACTAGACTAAAGGGTTGAATTACTTAAAGGCACAGTGCTCCTGTAGACTGGTGTTAACCCTCCTGCAGCTCTTAAAGGGACAGTACTGGTTTGAGCTGCTGCGGTGACTTCATCCCGGTGTCCCGGCCTGCAGGTTCCAGCAGGTCACCATGGCGACGGACATCGGCTCCCCGCAGCGGTTCTTCCACATGCCGCGCTTCCAGCACCAGGCGCCGCGGCAGGTGTTCTACAAGAGGCCGGACTTCGCCCAGCAGCAGGCCATGCAGCAGCTCACCTTCGACGGGAAGCGCATGAGGAAGGCCGTGAACCGCAAGACCATCGACTACAACCCGTCTGTCATCAGACACCTGGAGGTGAGGCCGCTGGGTGCCGCTGGGTGCCGCTGGGTGCCGCTGGGTGCCGCTGGGTGCCGCTGGGTGCCGCTGGGTGCCGCTGGGTGCCGCTGGGTGCCGCTGGGTGCCGCTGGGTGCCGCTGGGTGCCGCTGGGTGCCGCTGGGTGCCGCTGGGTGCCGGTGACCTGACGCGCTCTGACCGCATCTCTGTTTCAGAACCGTTTGTGGCAGCGAGACCACCGAGACTCGAGAGCCCTGCAGCCGGACGCAGGCTGCTACAACGACGTGAGTACACGGCACTAGATGGTCTGAGCTCTGTCTCGAGGTTCTATGAGCAGCGTTCTTTATGCTCATGGAGAACCTGGAACATCAGGGAGTTTTTTAAATGGTTATTTCCAGGCCTGGAAAAGTCCTTTCCCCAAAAGTGTAGTAAAAGTGGTGTAAATGTGTTATATTCATGTGTTCATAATGTTCATTCACGCTGAGTTTGAAATCATAAATCTGCTTTCAAAAGAAAGAGGCTCAAAATATCAGCAGCATACATACAGGCATCTATATGAATGTTTATTCTTTTAATCAAACTATTGTCTCTCATTCATTTGAGTCATTTAAGGTTTACTGTATGCTTTGAATCCTCATTGTTAGTTTAAATACTACATTTTATCACTTTTTACTGTCTACACACACATTTCACACAATGTTTGCTCATGGGCACTTGGTGTAAAGTCGTGTAGATCTACAGGTCATCTGTTCAATAAATATGTGGCGTTGTCTTTGTCACAAAGCCGCAGACTTTGTAGTTTGAATCACAGTGAAGGTGCGTTTCATTCGGTCGACTGTCGGTGGATCTTAAAATGGTTACAACCGGGGTTTGATGTGCAGTCGTGTGTGTGTGTGTGAATGAACGTTGACACAGATGTTGTCTCCTCAGCTGGTTCCTCCTGTGGGAATGTGCAACAACCCCATGAACGCCGTCACCACTAAGTTTGTCCGAACCTCCACCAACAAAGTCAAGTGTCCTGTGTTTGTGATCAGGGTAAGTCCATGCTTTTATTGTGAAAGGGTTTGAAACTTGCTAAAGAACGACATCCTTTTGATGAAGCTGATATCTGAGAGTTTGAAGCTTACAGCAGCATGTTGAGTCGCGTGGTCTCAGGTGACGACTCACTGGCTGCGTCTACTTCCTGTTTGTCTCAGTGGACTCCTGAAGGTCGTCGCCTGGTCACTGGAGCCTCCAGCGGAGAGTTCACTCTGTGGAACGGACTAACCTTCAACTTCGAGACCATTTTACAGGTAAACCTCTCCCTCACACCCGTATGAGTCTGTTGTGCGGCTGCACCTCGTACCTGGTGTCACAGCGTCTTCCTGTGCGCGTTCACATGAGTTGAAGTGTGTCCTCTCTGTCCCCTGCAGGCCCACGACAGCCCTGTTCGGGCCATGACCTGGTCTCACAACGACATGTGGATGCTGACGGCGGACCACGGCGGCTACGTGAAGTACTGGCAGTCCAACATGAACAACGTGAAGATGTTCCAGGCTCACAAGGAGGCCATTAGAGAAGCCAGGTTTATACCCAATCTACCATTTTCTGTAGTTGACGCAGGTCTCGTATTGTCAGCGCTGCAGTACCATGCTGCAGCCACGCGGGGGCGCTGCCTCGCCTCGCGCCACATGTTGTTGATTCATGACAGATGTACGTGTGTGCTGTTGCAACACTGCAGTGGTCTGTTGTTGTTTCTGATGTGGCTGATGAGCTGTTTACTCTGTTCTGCTGAATAAAGTCTTTTATCTTCTACTTCTGGTTCAGCAGCCGGTGGAGAGGAGGATCAATCATAATAAAGTGTTAGCAGGGATCAATAAAGTGTTAAAATGAAGTGAATAAAGAAGCAGTCGCTCTTCTGGTCCGGGCAGCTGTAGATGTTTAAATAAAGGTTTGACTTCAACACCTGAACACAGCCCCTTCTTCTTCTACTGTTAACTGGTAAAGTGGGACACAAGACTTATAGTCCGATAACACTGGATCCTACATCTCCCATGATGCACCGGGATCGCTCCACACCATTTGTGACGCGGACTGTACGATAGACCGAGCCCGATGACATCACTATGACCTCGGGCCGCTGATGACATCACGTGTCACGCTAGTCCTGTAAACGACTTTGTGAGGGGACGGGACGCCTGCAGTGCGACGTCATCGTGAACACCTAAGAGGATGCAGTTAGCTTGGTAGCTAGCTAACTAGTCCTCCAAAGCGTATGGGTCATCAGACTGGCCGCTGCAGACGTTATTCTGGTACCAGTGTAGCATTAAACATAGTGGGATAAGCTAGCCGGCTAACTAGCCAACTGTCCGCTAGCTAGTATTGTAGTTCCTCTTCTGTTCATCTCAATGCTCTCTGCTTCTGTGACGAGTAGATGAGCGCCACGACTCAGCTGATTGTCAGCTGTTCCTGTAAATGTCAACGTTGGCTCACTACAATGCTAGCGGGGCACATAAAATGGCCGCTGCTCTGATCATTCCAGCTGCGTTGACTTGAATGTTTCTGTGGTTCTGCGTCACATTGACGGTTGTTCTTGTTCTTTGGGTCTGTGACGTTGTGTTGGAGTCCTGTTCACGAAAGTCTGTTTGTAGCGTCGGTCGTAAGGACTCTACTTCTCTCTCCTGACCAGCAGGGACAACTCCTGTGGTTGTATAGAAGTCTATGCTTCATGTGTTAAAGCTGCATTCTCTCTCCTGACCAGCAGGGACAACTCCTCTGGTTGTATAGAAGTCTATGCTTCATGTAGTAAAGCTGCATTCTCTCTCCTGACCACCAGGGGGCGACTCCTCTGGTTGTATAGAAGTCTATGCTTCATGTGTTAAAAAACTGCATTCTCTCTCCTGACCACCAGGGGGCGACTCCTCTGGTTGTATAGAAGTCTATGCTTCATGTGTTAAAGCTGCATTCTCTCTGCTGACCACCAGGGAGCGATTCCTCTGGTTGTATAGAAGTCTATGCTTCATGTGTTAAAGCTGCATTCTCTCTCCTGACCACCAGGAGGCGACTCCTCTGGTTGTATAGAAGTCTATGCTTCATGTGTTAAAGCTGCATTCTCTCTCCTGACCACCAGGGGGCGACTCCTCTGGTTGTATAGAAGTCTGTATAAGTGACTCTACTTCTCTCTTGATGTATTCCCTCAGTAAACATTGTAAACTTGAGTTTATGTCTCAATCTCTAGTTTATAGTCTTCTTCTATACAGCATGATGTTCATTTAGTACTTTATGGTCTGTTAGAGTCAAACAGACCATAATAAGGGGACGCTTCAGGGCGGAGCTACAGGGTGATTGACAGGTCGCTACGTCACTCCTCGGTTAACATATGGTCACTTCCTGTTCACTGGTTGCAAGATGGCGTCGGTGATGAACTCCTTCCAAACATCCAGAAAGCAACGAGCCGGCACTCTGTGGTGCCAAGAGAACTTTAACTTTACAACCACCAGCGCGTTCGCCCTTTGTTCTCCCTGTGTTCCCGTGTGGTTCTCCCCGTGTTCTCCCTGGATGGCTGGATCAGTAGTGTGGTGATGTTGAGCACATGGATGGGATGGATTTGGGTCGCGTGCTTTCCGGAGCTCTCGTTCCACGCTGGTCACCATGGTGACGCTCTGCTTGTGTTCCACAGCTTCTCTCCAACAGATAATAAATTTGCCACCTGCTCGGACGACGGCACCGTGCGGATCTGGGACTTCATGCGCTGCCACGAGGAGAGGATCCTCCGAGGTACACAGCTCTATATCTGTAGATACAGAGGTACACAGCTCTATATCCGTAGATACAGAGGTACACAGCTCTATATCCGTAGATACAGAGGTACACAGCTCTATATCCGTAGATACAGACGTACACAGCTCTATATCCGTAGATACAGAGGTACACAGCTCTATATCCGTAGATACAGAGGTACACGGCTCTATGTCTACCTATAGATACAGAGGTACACGGCTCCATGTCTACCTGTAGATACAGAGGTACACTGCTCCATGTCTACCTGTAGATACAGAGGTACACGGCTCCATGTCTACCTGTAGATACAGAGGTACACGGCTCCATGTCTACCTGTAGATACAGAGGTACACGGCTCTATGTCTACCTATAGATACAGAGGTACACTGCTCTATGTCTACCTGTAGATACAGAGGTACACGGCTCTATGACTACCTGTAGATACAGAGGTACACGGCTCTATGACTACCTGTAGATACAGAGGTACACGGCTCTATGGCTACCTGTAGATACAGAGGTACACGGCTCTATGGCTACCTGTAGATACAGAGGTACACAGCTCTATGGCTACCTGTAGATACAGAGGTACACGGCTCTATGGCTACCTGTAGATACAGAGGTACACGGCTCTATGGCTACCTATAGATACAGAGGTACACGGCTCTATGGCTACCTATAGATACAGAGGTACACGGCTCTATGGCTACCTATAGATACAGAGGTACACGGCTCTATGGCTACCTATAGATACAGAGGTACACGGCTCTATGTCTACCTATAGATACAGAGGTACACGGCTCTATGGCTACCTATAGATACAGAGGTACACGGCTCCTTTCATCTCCCTCTAAAGACTCAATAAAGCATTTGCATAGAATACATAACATCAAGCTTTATTAGTCATTCTTTAACCAGTTAAAATGACCCTAGAGCATAGTGTTTTACTTTGTGACAAACTATTCTTAAAATGTTTGAGGTTGAACAGGTAGAGGTTTATGTTACATTTATTGTCTTGTTTGAAACTTGTGTGTGTGTAGGTCACGGTGCTGACGTGAAGTGTGTGGACTGGCACCCCACCAAAGGCCTGGTGGTCTCCGGCAGTAAAGACAGCCAGCAGCCGATCAAGTTCTGGGACCCGAAGACGGGCCAGAGTCTGGCCACACTGTGAGTCCAGAACTGACTCCGGATCAGTCACTTCCTGAACAGGTGTGAGATAATGAGGTGACTCTGTAGCTCCTCCCACTTTAATGCCATCTCTTCTTAGCCACGCCCACAAGAACACGGTTATGGAGGTGAAGTGGAACCTCAACGGGAACTGGCTGCTGACAGCCTCACGAGACCACTTGTGCAAACTATTCGACATCCGGAACCTGAAGGAGGAGCTCCAGGTGTTCAGGGGACACAAGAAGGAGGCCACAGGTGAGGGAAACTGTTAGCCTAGCTTAGCACAAAGACTGGAAGGACTGATGTGCTGTTACTGAGCCCAGATGTGCTGTTACTGAGCCCAGATGTCTTGTGTCTCCCCAGCTGTGGCCTGGCATCCCGTCCATGAAGGTCTGTTTGCCAGCGGAGGCTCAGATGGCTCGCTGCTCTTCTGGCACACTGGGTACGGATCAGAACCAACAGGGTCAAGCTCTCATTCAGGATCACTAGGAACCAGCACTGGCCGAGGGGCTTCTGTTCTGATTTGACTGGTTTCCTGTTGTCCGTCAGGGTGGAGAAGGAGGTTGGGGGCATGGAGATGGCTCATGAGGGGATGATCTGGAGTCTGGCCTGGCACCCGCTGGGCCACATCCTGTGCTCCGGCTCCAACGACCACACCAGGTACAATGTGTACATATACAGTGTGTACACACATACACATATACATACACTCATACACACACACTATTTAGAGAAGTCCTTATTTCCTGAATGGATGGCCATTTCCGTTTTTGTTATTCGTATGTTTCAGTAAGTTCTGGACGAGGAATCGACCCGGTGACAAGATGAGAGACCGTTACAACCTGAACCTGCTGCCGGGGATGTCAGAGGACGGCATGGAGTACGGTGAGCCGGAGGACTAATCACACAAGTGTCAGATGTGATGTCATCACAGCCGCTGACGCTTCTGTGCTCGTTTGTGTTTCAGACGACATAGACCTGAACAGCGTGGCCTCCATCCCGGGGATGGGGATCCCTGAGCAGCTGAAGGCCGCAATGGAGCAGGAGCAGAGTAGGTTTCCTCCTGTCGGCTGGGGGCGGTGCCCCACAGGGGTCAATACTGGGTCCCCTGAAATTTACCTATATTGGATGTACCTCTGTTACGACTGGTTCAATTCGGATGTATCTCTGGAGTTGTTTTGGCCGTTTTTCAGATGCAACTGTTGTCTGCAGGTAAAGAGGCGGCTCCTGAGGTGGAGATGTCCATCCCCGGTCTGGACTGGGGCATGGATGAGGTCATGGGTAAAGACGCAAAGAAGGTCCCGCAGAAGAAAGTGCCGTACGCTAAACCGATCCCAGCACAGTTCCAACAGGTGAGCGCATGGATGTTGATCCTGAGGCTGATGGGTAGGAAGTGCTCCCAACGAAGTGTAGAAGCAGCCGAACTTGCCGAACAATGTTCAGAGGGAAACACAGCAGCATGAACTGGTTTCATGTGGTTGACCGTGGACTCGTCTCTTCAGGCCTGGGCAGACAACAAAGTGCCCATGATGCCACCTGGTGGAGATTTGGGCAAAGACCGAAAGGTGGAGCAGAAAGCGGACGGCAAAAAGAAGAGTGAGATGGAGCAGGATCTGTCGGCGCTGCAGTACAGCAACCCGATGCTGCTGGAGGTGAGGACGACTCTCATGGGACCTTTAACCTTCATTTAGTAATAATCTGTATTCAGCTTTTAAACTCTTTGGTTCTCTCTGCAGCAGATGAAGATGGACCGGATGAACCCCGATGGGAACATCGGGCCCCCGCAGGGACAGGGCCCCATGCCCCCCTTCCCCGGGGGTCCGATGCCTCCCGGCCAGCAGGGTTTCCCCCCAAACATGCCTCCTCAGCAAATGTCCAACAACATGGGGCCCCCAATGGGCCCCGGAGGCATGCAGCCTCCTTTCATGCCCCCTGGACCGATGGGGCCACCCTCTGGACCACAGCCTCACCAGGGCCCCCCTCAGGGCATGATGGGACCACCAGACATGCAAGGACCGCAGGGTATGCAGAGACACCCGGGCCCTCCAAGGAATCTGGGCCCCCAAGGGCCTCATGGTATGGGACCCAGAGGGATGCAGGGGCCCCATGGTGGGATGATGGGACCCCCTCCTCGAGGAATGGGTCCAAGGGATTCTCAGGGTCCTCCACCTCAGGGGAACATGATGGGCCCACAGGGTGGGATGATGGGTCTCCCACCCAGGACACACGGCAACGCGCCAAACAACTATGGGATGGGCAACATGCAGGGCCCCCCGGGAGGGCTGCATGGGCCCCCAGGAAACATGCAAGGACCCTCAGGCAACATGCAAGGACCCCATGGAAGCATGCAGGGCCCCCAAGGTAACATGCAAGGACCCCATGCAAACATGCAGGGACCCCCATACATGCAGCACCAGGTGAGTCCCTGTGGCGTCGGACTGGTTTTAAAAGAGCCCGCCAGAACCCTGTGTAACTGTGATCTGGTCTTTCAGAACTCGGGGTCCATGATGCACGGGATGGGGCAGCAGGGGCCCAACAACAAAGGTGAGGCCCTCAGTTCCAGCTCCATCATAGGTCCATGTTCTGATAACACCGCTGATGACCCCCGTTGACTTTTCTCAGACCCTCGGGGACTGCCGCCCAACCACCACATGGGCCCTTCAGACCGGCAGGGGTCCGGGGGACCGGACCAGGGCTCAAGTTCTTACTGGGGAGAGAACCAGCAGGGCCGACGCGGAGCGCAGGACTTTGATGGAGGCCAAGACTTCCATAGCAGAGAGGAGAGCTGGAGACCTGGACCTGGACCAGGATACCAGGGTGTCGGACACCGGGGGACAGGACCCAGAGGAGGAGGAGGAGGAGGAGGAGGAGGAGGAGGAGGAGGAGGAGGAGGGAACTGGGGCCCTGAAGAGAGGTTCACTGGAGGAGAGTTCAGAGGCCGGAGAGACGACAGGTGAGCAGCCCGACATACTGGAACCTGCAGACCAGACCCTCAGAGGTCTGGTGCCTGGACGGGCCCTCGGGTGTCTGGACGGGCCCTCGGGTGTCTGGATGAACCTGAACTCAACTCGCTGGGTGTTTCAGGTTCAGAGGAGGCGGGCCCAGCCGGCCCGGAGCTCGAGGTTACCCCGACGAGTACGGTAGCCAGGAGGAGGGCTTTGACGGCCCTGAGGAGACGGGGAGGAGCTGGGAGGCCAACGCGGGTCGAGGGAGGC
This sequence comes from Clinocottus analis, assembly GCF_023055335.1. Taxonomy (NCBI): domain Eukaryota; kingdom Metazoa; phylum Chordata; class Actinopteri; order Perciformes; family Cottidae; genus Clinocottus; species Clinocottus analis. Next base: position 21,394,222 of record NW_027175832.1, on the reverse strand, counting down.
CACCTCGAGGAGGAGGGCCCCCTAGAGGAGGTGAAGCCTTCTGATTCAGCCTATGAGTCACAACATGAGAATCTCTCTGACTACATCTCCCATCAGCCCTCGTGCTTTTTTGTTTCTCTATTCTCTTTATTTGCATGTTCATTGATTCACAAAGAAATGATCTGATGGTTTTGTCTAAATGGAACTAGCATTTATTTGTCTCCATCCCAAGAGCCCAGAATAGGATTTCTTCGCAGACTCTTATTTTGGCGGGCGTGTCCTTGCTTCCGTAGGTCACGACGGTTACCGAGACGGCCAGCAGATGCACGACGGCTCGTCTCCGGCCGGCCGTGAGCGCTCCGCCTCCCTTCAGGGGATGGACATGGCGTCTCTGCCGCCCCGCAAGCGCCCGTGGCAGGACGGCCCGGGAACCGGAGACCCCCGAGAACGAGAGGCCCCGGGAGCCGATGGAGGTGAGTCCAGGACCAAGAGCTCGATGCGCCGCTGATGAACCAACGTCTGAAGCCTCGGGGTCTGAAGCCTTGTGGTCTTGTTTCCTGCAGGCCGGCCCCCCCAGAGGGAGGACGGGGGCTACGGGCCGTCTGGCCGAGGCGGACGAGGCGGATGGGGTCCTGGAGGACCCGGGCCAGTTCCTAGAAGGGGAGGACCAGCACCCAGAGGACCACCAAGGGGCAGCCGGGGCCGGTAGTCCTGGAGGAACATAAACACGACCCCGAAGTTTGCAGTCCAGACTCTGAGAGACCTACAGACAAACTTTTGGTCATGTGACTCATTCAGGTCTCTTGTGATTGGTCCGTACTGACGCAGGAGCATTTTAATGTAAGATATTGTAGAGAATCATCAGCGTCTCTTTTAGTTCAGTCACTTCGTCTCGTTGCTTTTTGTAAAAGATTTCTATGTTTTTGTGTCTTCACTGAGGTGGACAATAAAGATTCACACTTCAACTCATATGTGTGTGCGCACAGACAATGTTTTAATTCATCAGCCAATCACAGCGTCCCTGTGTTTTACATTAGAGCTTAATTAATTACTCAGAGTACACACTAGTAGTAGTACTTTGGAGACTACAGTGTAGTGCCCTGTAGTATTTAGTACTACTAAAATGCAGTAGTTTCCAGAGAGGTCACAGGTGGAGCCATAGTTTAGTTCTTTATTTCCTTAAACTTTCTTCACACGAACATGTTCATGTATTTACAGTTGTTCATGTATTTACATTGTCTCTCATTGGTCCTCTGAGCTGATGACCAGTGATTGGTCCTCAGCAGCTGATTGGTCCCGTCAGATGGGCGTGGTCTTGCCGGTCCCGTCAGATGGGTGTGGTCTTGCCGGTGACGGTCCTCTTGATGGCTGCCGCCGCCACGCCCCCCATGAAGCGGATCCCGGCGCTGCCTCCGGGCAGCAGCGACACCGCACATGCGCAGATGACCGCCACCTGCAGCGCGGCGCCGAGTGCTGTGAGCGCGGTGCTGTGCAGGCTCAGCGCCGCGTACAGCGTCCCCGCGAGCGCGCACAAGTAGGCGGCGGCGCCGGGGGATGTGGGCAGGCCAGCGAACAGTCGGCTGGGCCCGCGAAGCACCGCGGCCGCCGCGATGGCGAACAGCGAACCGAGCGACCAGAGCAGCGCGAACTTACGCGCGTACAGCAGCAAGAGCGGCGCGTAGAGCGCGGACAGCCCGAAGCAGAGCGACGACAACACCGCGCATGCGCAGAACGCCACCAGACGCTGCCGCCGGCTCACGCCCGGAAGACATGGGTCTGGTTCGGCCGACCACGGCCAGGAGAAGCCGCTGCCGCCGGAGCTCTGGCTGCCGGACCACGGACTGGACCACCGCCCGAACCAGCTCCCCGAGACCGGCTCTGGGTCGCCCAGGTCAACCACGGTGCTGGAGCTGGACTGGGAGATGGTCCTGGCGCCGCCAACTTTGGACTGAGCCAGATACTCCTGGAGCTGTCGGTTCAGTTCCGCCATGACGGAGGAAGTCGTCTTCTTCTTCTTTTGCTTCTGCTGCCGGACTTCCGGCTGCACTCTGCTGCCCCCATAGGCCTCTAACGTGTATTAAGAACCAGGTATTTTCATGTCTGGTGAAGTTCAGGTTAGGTTAGCGAGGCCAGTAAACGCAGCTATGCAGCTGTAGTTGTGCTCATGATATGTTGATGACGGAAAACCGTGTATTAAAGAGCTGAACTTCCGGCTGTTCGGGGTGTTAGAGGGTCAACCTGCGTTTGCAACTGCGCTTGTCACTTTACTTGTGATCGAACTGAATTCTTCTGGAGGCGACGCCAGGCTTCTCGTAATTATACACGCTAACAGTAAAGAAATAAATATTTCTTTACTGCCTGAGGTAAAGAAAAGAGGTTTTCTTCAGGTTTATCTTTTGGCCAACGCTCTGACCTGAGCAAAGCTTTTATTGTGAAATCCTTGCACAGGAAGTCTCGGTTCTGTTGCTCGGCTTTACTCGGCTCAGCTCGGCTTTGCTCGGTTTTATTTCCGTCCCACCGTCCACCGGAGCGGAGCGAGACGACATCCGGACCTAGCGGTGTTTGTGTGCTCTGACGCCGGACCGGGAACCGGACCGGGAACCTGGAGCACCGACCGGGACATCCGCGCTGTGTAGCGGCGGTCTGAGAGCGGAGAGGCCCGGTACAGCTACCGAGCGGGTCGCTGCAGTGGAGCCGAGTTGTGGTGCACTGCTGGCGGCTGCAGCCAGGCTGCGCCCCGCTGGGCGAGGACCGACCCACAGACATGTACCAGGTCCAGGTGAGCCTCCACCTGTCTGCCTGCCTCCACCTGTCTGTCTGCTGTGTTCTAATGTATTTTTGGTCACATGGTTATTTATCATAGTAAGTCATTAACAGTAAATAGAGATGCATGTTTACAGTTAAAATGTGTGAAAGTGTAAATATTCAATCAGTTTTCATTCATTCATGTTAATCAATATTAGTGAAGGTATTGATCATCAGACCTGAAGCCTTGCCAGAGAGGGGGAGGAGCTTATCTCCGTGTGATTGACCTCTGTGACCTCTAAGTGTCTGTTATCCAAACTTTACACTTCATTCAGCTGAGGCTTTTATCCAGAGACTCACAACAAATGATTCAACATAACAAAAAACTCGCAACAACAAGAATCTGGAAAGAACAAATTCTTCAATAAAGTGAAACGACAAAGTTCTTTCAGTAAGAAACATTTGAAGGGTTTGGGTAACACGACGACGTCATGAAGTCTGAACTCACGTCTCTTAAAACAACTTTTACAACGCCTGCATCATCGCCTCGTGCTGAATCTGAATCTTTGCATCTTTGTTTCTCCTTGGTCACCGTGGAGATGTTGCTGCTGTTTGTTCTGCAGCTCGTGACGTCTCAGGCGCTGCAGCGCGGTGGAGGTCAGAGGTCACCTCGTGCTGACGGCCAGCTGCCGTTTGAAGTCTCTTTGATCTGCAACAGATTCACGCTCTGCACTCCGCACTTACAGAATAATAACATGTAACATAGGTCAGTAAAATATGAAGAGTGAGAGGAATGAAGAGATCTTCTGGTTCACTGACTCTTCCTGTAAACATCATCCTCTTGTGACTCATCTGGTAACCAACCCGTTACTGCGGTAACAAACATTGACCTGAAAGCTCAGGGGGCGGGGCCTAACACAAAGGAGGAGAAGCTCTGGCGAGTGCTGCTACGGGCTGTCTGTCACTGCAGGACTGAACGGTCTGGATGTTGTTCTGCACAGGCAGAACCACGAGGACACCGCTCAGCGTGAGGATTATTATTATTGATTATCTCTGCGGACCAGAAGACTTCCTGCTGAGCAGCTTTGACCTGCAGGAACCTCTTCACTGCTTACGCAATAAACCCCTTAAAGTTTGATGAAGTTCCACTGAAAGGAGGGAAGACACCACCTCTGAGGACTGATGACATAACAGCTTTAAGACTTCTATACAGCCATAGGAGTCTCCCCCTGGTGGTCAGGAGAGAGAATGCAGCTTTAACACATGAAGCATAGACTTCTATACAACCAGAGGAGTCACCCCCTGGTGGTCAGCAGAGAGAATGCAGCTTTAACACATGAAGCATAGACTTCTATACAACCAGAGGAGTCGCCCCCTGGTGGTCAGGAGAGAGAATGCCGCTTTAACACATGAAGCATAGACTTCTATACAACCAGAGGAGTCGCCCCCTGGTGGTCAGCAGAGAGAATGCAGCTTTAACACATGAAGCATAGACTTCTATACAACCAGAGGAGTCGCCCCCTGGTGGACAGGAGAGAGAATGCAGCTTTAACACATGAAGCATAGACTTCTATACAACCAGAGGAGTCGCCCCCTGGTGGTCAGGAGAGAGAATGCAGCTTTAACACATGAAGCATAAACTTCTATACAACCAGAGGAGTCGCCCCCTGGTGGTCAGGAGAGAGAATGCAGCTTTAACACATGAAGCATAGACTTCTATACAACCAGAGGAGTCGCCCCCTGGTGGTCAGGAGAGAGAATGCAGCTTTAACACATGAAGCATAGACTTCTATACAACCAGAGGAGTCGCCCCCTGGTGGTCAGGAGAGAGAATGCAGCTTTAACACATGAAGCATAGACTTCTATACAACCAGAGGAGTCGCCCCCTGGTGGTCAGGAGAGAGAATGCAGCTTTAACACATGAAGCATAAACTTCGATACAACCAGAGGAGTCGCCCCCTGGTGGTCAGGAGAGAGAATGCAGCTTTAACACATGAAGCATAGACTTCTATACAACCAGAGGAGTCGCCCCCTGGTGGTCAGGAGAGAGAATGCAGCTTTAACACATGAAGCATAGACTTCTATACAACCAGAGGAGTCGCCCCCTGGTGGTCAGGAGAGAGAATGCAGCTTTAACACATGAAGCATAGACTTCTATACAACCAGAGGAGTTGTCCCCTGGTGGTCAGGAGAGAGTGTCCTCTGCAGGCTCCGGTAGTCGTCCTGTACTTCAGTGTGGCTGAGGCACAGCGAGCCTCAGTTCAAACGCGCTCATATCAGATTAGTCAGCAGTCATTGAAGGATATAAATATCTCAGGTCTCCTTCATTCACATGGTTCATCTCACTGGTTCCACCTGAATCACCTGCTGCTCACTAATAACACCTGTAATCTTTGGTGTGAACAGAGCCACACGAGAGGCTAGCAGAGAGGCTAGGAGAGAAGCTAGGAGAGAGCTTAGGAGAGAGCTTGGGAGAGAGCTTTGGAGAGGGCTAGGAGAGAGGCTAGGAGAGAGGCTAGGAGAGAAGCTAGGAGAGAGCTTAGGAGAGAGCTTAGGAGAGAGGCTAGGAGAGAAGCTAGGAGAGAGCTTAGGAGAGAGCTTAGGAGAGAGGCTAGGAGAGAAGCTAGGAGAGAGCTTTGGAGAGGGCTATGAGAGAGGCTAGGAGAGAAGCTAGGAGAGAGCTTAGGAGAGAGCTTAGGAGAGAGGCTAGGAGAGAAGCTAGGAGAGAGCTTAGAAGAGAGCTTTGGAGAGGGCTATGAGAGAGGCTAGGAGAGAGGCTAGGAGAGAGGCTAGGAGAGAGCTTAGGAGAGAGCTTGGGAGAGGGCTAGGAGAGAGGCTAGGAGAGAGGCTAGGAGAGAGCTTAGGAGAGGGCTAGGAGAGAGGCTAGGAGAGAAGCTAGGAGAGAGCTTAGGAGAGAGCTTAGGAGAGAGCTTTGGAGAGGGCTAGGAGAGAGGCTAGGAGAGAGGCTAGGAGAGAAGCTAGGAGAGAGCTTAGGAGAGAGCTTAGGAGAGAGCTTAGGAGAGAGGCTAGGAGAGAGGCTAGGAGAGAGCTAGGAGAGAGCTTTGGAGAGGGCTTAGGAGAGAGCTTAGGGAGAGCTTGGGAGAGGGCTAGGAGAGAGGCTAGGAGAGAGGCTAGGAGAGAGCTTAGGAGAGAGGCTAGGAGAGAGCTTAGGAGAGAGGCTAGGAGAGAGGCTTAGGAGAGAGCTTAGGAGAGAGGCTAGGAGAGAGCTTAGGAGAGAGCTTAGGAGTCGCCCCCTGGTGGTCAGGAGCTAACAGTGTTAGCTGAGCTCAGCTCCGCTGGGACTCTGATGGACTGTCTGCTCAGCACAACAGCAGGTTATTTTTAGTCCGACAGCTTCTCCAAACACACACACACACACACACACACACACACACACACACACACACACACACACACACACACACACAGCTGGGCGAACCTCAGAAAGAGAGAGTGCATGAAGATAGTTTTCTTTGATCATCAAATACAAGTAATACAGTTCCTGTAAGTACAATAGAGTACTGTAGAGTACAGTGATGCAGTACTACAGAGTACATTATCTAGATATCCATCCCTGTTTGTGTACATGTTGTTCTCTCACATTAGAAGCCGTTGTGTTGTGGAAGGTTGCAATGTGTGTCATCACTTTACCTTCTAAAATACACAGAACAATACATAATACTGGGAAATACTTCTAACACTCTTTTAGTGACAAACTCACTGGATGTTTTAATATTTAAATAACGGATCAACCAGATTGTGACATCATCAGTCTCTGTGTTTGAGGAACAGCGTTTGAGAAACGTAGTAAAGAAACGTCGTACTATTGAAAGACAGTAAAATAAACTCCTACCTCTGTGATTATTGTTTAATCTTACATTTAGATTAGTACCTTTACTTTGTAAAGTCCCACGTTTACTCTCTTCTTGGTTCTGATTGGCTCAGAGGAAACCAGCTGATTGGCTCTGAGGAAACCAGCTGATAGGCTCAAAGGAAACCAGCTGATTGGCTCAGAGGAAACCAGCTGATTGGCTGCTGGTGTGAACATGAAGTTCTTGACTCTTTCCCAGGATTACATGTTCCAGTTGAGGTACAGATGTGTGGATTAGGATTAGGAGACGAAGCACACAAGGATCAGGTTTCAGACTGGACCACTGAATTAAAGGCTGTCCTGCATTTCCCAGAATGCCTTTCAGCAGCCCATGGACAGCATGCTCACATATGAACAGCTGTGAATTCGGTGCACCTGAACGCAGCACGCTCAAACTGGTTCTGGTTTAACTGGTCCTGGTTTAACTGGTCCTGTTCTAACTGGTTCTGGTCTCACTGGTTCTGGTCTCCAGCTGGTTCGAGAGCAGCAGGAGAGTCGCCCCCTGCTGAGTCCTTCCATCGATGACTTCCTGTCAGTGAGCCGGGGCGACGCCCCCTCTGCTGGTGCAACGCCCACCTCCAACACAGCAGGTAGACCAGCTTCCTTATCTCCCTGTCTCACCCTCTGGTCTCTGTAGGTAGGTAGGTAGGTAGATAGTTAAGTAGGTAAGTAGGTAGATAGTTAAGTAGGTATGTAGGTAGATAGTTAAGTAGGTAAGTAGGTAGATAGTTAAGTAGGTAGTTAAGTAGGTAGATAGTTAAGTAGGTAAGTAGGTAGATAGTTAAGTAGGTAGTTAAGTAGGTAGGTAGTTAGGCAGGTAGGTAGTTGTGTAGGTAGGTAGATAGTTAAGTAGGTAGGTTATATTTAGAACAGAAGTATACGAACGCAGAAATGAAACTCACCTGTGTCCGTCCTGTAGTCTCGTCCACACCTCTGGACCTGGTGGACCTCAGTGAGCCGGCCAGCAGGAGGAGGAAGAGTCCTCTCAGGAGGAAGGCCAGCTCCAGGAGCTCCAGGAGCTCCAGGACCCGACCAGACGAGACCGAGCTCATCCAGGTGGAGGTGGAACACCTGCCTGCCAGCCCCAGAACCCCTGAGAGGGTCTCCCTGGACTCAGGTACTGCAGAGACAACAACACAGGAAGCATGGGACACAAGAACATCCTCTATAACGGTCAGGGACAGAGCGACAGGGGAGGACGCCTGTAGACAGGGGAGGACGTCTGTAGACAGGGGAGGACGTCTGTAGACAGGGGAGGACGTCTGTAGACAGGGGAGGACGTCTGTAGACAGGGGAGGACGTCTGTAGACAGGGGAGGACGCCTGTAGACAGGGGAGGACGCCTGTAGACAGGGGAGGACGTCTGTAGACAGGGGAGGACGCCTGTAGACAGGGGAGGACGCCTGTAGACAGGGGAGGACGCCTGTAGACAGCTTAAAGACAGTCTCTGTGTTTCAGAGAGTTTGTCCTCTGCTCTGGACAAGTGGGACGAGGTGGACCTGGACCTGGAGGACGGGGGACGCTGGAGGAGACACGAGAAGAGATGCTCCTCCCACCACTCCTCCAGCGAACTGCTGTGGTGAATACACCTGTCTGTCTGTCTGTCTGTCTGTCAGCCAACCAATCACAGGCTGCGGTGAGGGTGATGTCACAGAGACGCTTCGTGTCCCTGCAGGTCTGCCGAGTTTAAAACGGATCCTCGAACAAAGAACTCCTTTGACATCCACAGCTTCCACGAGCTGGACCTCACGTCCTCCCCACAGGTGAGTACTGGTACTGCAGCCCGACCAGGACTTCATCCTGGCACAGTACACCCAAGTACACGGAAGTACACCAAAGTACAACACAGCAAACAAGCTGAACCAAATACAGTGAGTAGTTCAGGGAGCGTGGGATAACAGGCCGTTAGCGGCAGATGCTCAGAGCCACAGTTAGATGTTACTGTCTCTTTAAGACTTTGAAGTGTGTGTGTGTGTGTGTGTGTGTGTGTGTGTGTGTGTGTGTGTGTGTGTGTGTGTGTGGGGGGGGGTTTAGGACTGTGCTGCATCCACACAGCGCAGACGGACTCGTTCTCTTCTGGGTGGAAACGAGTCTCTGGAGGACGAGTTTGTCAGAGCTAAGGCTGCTGTAGAGGTAACACACACACGCACGCACGCACACACGCACACACACGCACGCACACACGTATATGTATGAGGAGGAGGAACACGAGTCCTGGAGTTGCTGTCACAGAGCGACTCAACACATGTTCTTACATGTGAGGAGCCACACGACGAAAAAAAAAGGAACCGTCCCTTTAATCACTTTAATCATTGATTAAAGTGATTAAAGTGATGAAGGTGGATGTCTATTTGAGACTGTGCTCTCATCCCCTCAGTTCGGCTCAGTGAACCAATCGCAGCGTCTGGTCTGATTAAAGCGTTTCCTCCTCCCAGCTGGCAGCGTCAGGTTCATCTGCAGGTGTTTTAACTCAGAGGTCACCAGACGCAACATGAAGTCTTCAGTACTCATGCAGCAGAGAAGCAGCTCAGGTTTCCATGTTTACTCTTCTGTTCACATTTAAAGTGATCTGTTATTCATAATCTTAACGATTAGTTTGATAGGTCATAGTGTAACATGTAAAAACTACGACTCCCAGGGTGCATTGCACCAACAAGCAGCCAATCGCAGAGCTTCATGTCCCGTCGAAGAAAATGTATTTTTAGGTTGAAGATTTGGCTGATCCGGTCTAGGACCTGGTCTAGGGTCTGGTCTAGGATCTAGTGTCGGACCTGGTCTAGGGTCTGGTCTAGGGTCTGGTCTAGGGCCTGGTCTAGGGCCTGGTCTAGGGTCTGGTCTAGGACCTGGTCTCGGCATTGACCGTGAGCCGTCTTGGTGTTTCAGTCGGACACAGAGTTCTGGGACAAGATGCAGGCCGAGTGGGAGGAGCTGGCCCGGAGGAACTGGCTGGAGGAGTCTGAGAGTCAGGCCCCGCCCACCAGCTCACCTGTGGAGAAGGTATGTTGAAAACATGGTCCCACCCTTAGGCCTTTACCGGGGTCCTGCCTCCTTGCCAAGGACCAGGAGGCTCCGCCCCCGCATGAGGAACAAGTACACAGTTCAGCCTGGAGTTATTAATAATGACAGATTATTACTGATGTTTGTCAGCATTAATCTGTGGTTTAATCCTCTGAAGTGCTCCAATAATCCTCCTCCACTCAGGTGTTACATCACACAGGTCACAGAGGTCACAGAGATCACATGTCCACACGATGACAGCTGTTCACACGCAGAGCTTCATCTTCTTCACTTCTTCTCTAGATGTGATGAATTATTATCACCAGTGATTTTACTCTTTTTATTCTGTTAACAGAAAACATGTAGCTCTATGACATGTCTTTACATCCCTCTATGACAGGTCTTTACGTAGCTCTATGACATGTCTTTACGTAGTTCTATGACAGGTCTTTACGTAGCTCTATGACATGTCTTTACATCCCTCTATGACAGGTCTTTACGTAGCTCTATGACAGGTCTTTACGTAGCTCTATGACATGTCTTTACATCCCTCTATGACAGGTCTTTACGTAGCTCTATGACATGTCTTTACATCCCTCTATGACAGGTCTTTACGTAGCTCTATGACAGGTCTTTACGTAGCTCTATGACATGTCTTTACATCCCTCTATGACAGGTCTTTACGTAGCTCTATGACATGTCTTTACATCCCTCTATGACAGGTCTTTACGTAGCTCTATGACATGTCTTTACGTAGTTCTATGACAGGTCTTTACGTAGCTCTATGACAGGTCTTTACGTAGCTCTATGACAGGTCTTTACGTAGCTCTATGACATGTCTTTACATCCCTCTATGACAGGTCTTTACGTAGCTCTATGACATGTCTTTACGTAGCTCTATGACAGGTCTTTATGTAGCTCTATGACAGGTCTTTACGTAGCTCTATGACATGTCTTTACATCCCTCTATGACATGTCTTTACGTAGCTCTATGACAGGTCTTTACGTAGCTCTATGACAGGTGTTTACATCCCTCTATGACAGGTCTTTACATAGCTCTATGACATGTCTTTACGTAGCTCTATGACAGGTCTTTACGTGGCTCTATGACATGTCTTTACGTAGCTCTATGACAGGTCTTTACGTAGCTCTATGACAGGTCTTTACGTAGCTCTATGACATGTCTTTACATCCCTCTATGACAGGTCTTTACGTAGCTCTATGACAGGTCTTTACGTAGCTCTATGACAGGTCTTTACGTAGCTCTATGACATGTCTTTACATCCCTCTATGACAGGTCTTTACGTAGCTCTATGACATGTCTTTACGTAGTTCTATGACAGGTCTTTACGTGTCTCTATGAAAGGTCTTTATGTAGCTCTATGACAGGTCTTTGCGTGTCTCTATGACAGGTCTTTGCGTGTCTCCCTCAGGCTTACTTCTTCAACCCCAACAACCCGTACAGAGACTGGCCCAGCGCCTTCGCAGAGGGGCGGGACAAAGCTCGGGACGGAGACCTGAACGCCGCCGTGCTGCTGCTGGAGGCCGCCATCCTGCAGGACCCGCAGGACTCTGAGGTGTGACGCTGCAGCGGCTCCAACGCGACTTTAATGTCAGCGCAGGAAGTTAAGCCCCTCTGTGTCTTTCAGGCCTGGCAGGTTCTAGGGACGACTCAGGCGGAGAACGAGAACGACCAGGCCGCCATCGCGTCGCTGCAGAGGTCGGACTTCCTGTTGTCTCTTCACTCAGAGATGGAATTCTTTGAATTGTTTTGTCACAATGAGATGTTTAGCCTGAACTCCAACCTGTGCTAGCGGGTGCTAAGCTAGCGGGTGCTAAGCTAACGTGTGCGACCTGCAGGTGTTTAAAGCTCCGCCCCAACAACCTGCCGGCTCTGATGGCGCTCGCCGTCAGCTTCACGAACAGCGGCATGCAGCGGGAGGCCAGCGGCGTGCTGCGGCGCTGGATCAGCCACAACCCCCGATACAAGCACCTGGACCCCGGGAGCCCGCTACGGGGTTCCCCAGCCACGCCGCGCAGGGGCCCCCGCACCGCCACGCCTGCCAGGTACCACACCTGAGGGTTAGGGTTAGATCATGTTAGGGTTAGAACACTACCACCATACAGAGCTGTGTGTGTGTGTGTGTGTGTGTGCGTGTGTTGTGTAGGGCTGAGCTGCAGGACGTCCTGCTTCTCTTCCAGGAGGCGGCCATGTTGAATCTGGACTGTGTGGATCCAGACCTGCAGACCGGACTCGGGGTCCTCTTCCACCTCAGCTCCGACTTCAACAGAGCGGTGGAGGCTTTCACTGCAGCGCTGTCTGTCAGACCTCAGGTAACACACACACACACACACACACACACACACACACACACACGTAGAGTAAACAACACTGGGCACAATGCAAACCCTGTTTAGACCCGTTTCTTCATCTCTTCCTAAATAAAAGGCAGCCATGTTGGATCACTGATGTCACCACTGTGTGATGATGTCACCGCAGTGTGATGATGTCACCGCAGTGTGATGATGTCACCGCAGTGTGGCGATGTCACCGCAGTGTGGCGATGTCACCGCTGTGTGATGATGTCACCGCTGTGTGATGATGTCACCACTGTGTGATGATGTCACCGCTGTGTGGCGATGTCACCGCTGTGTGATGATGTCACTGCTGTGTGATGATGTCACCGCTGTGTGGCGATGTCACCGCTGTGTGGCGATGTCACCGCTGTGTGATGATGTCACTACTGTGTGACGATGTCACCGCTGTGTGACGATATCACCGCAGTGTGGCGATGTCACCGCAGTGTGGCGATGTCACCGCTGTGTGAAGATGTCACCGCTGTGTGATGATGTCACCACTGTGTGATGATGTCACCGCTGTGTGATGATGTCACGTTGGCGTCCTCCTCTCCAGGACTACCTGCTGTGGAACCGTCTCGGTGCGACGTTGGCCAACGGGAACCGCAGCGACGAGGCCGTGGAGGCTTACACCAGAGCTCTGGACCTGCAGCCCGGATTCATCCGGTCCAGATACAACCTGGGGATCAGCTGCATCAACCTGGGGGCGCACAGGTAACCCCGCCCTCCACCTGGACTCACCTGTACACCGAGCACAGCACCACAGAGGACTAGCACACTGGAGACTAAAGGTGGACTAGCACACTGGAGACTAAAGGTGGACTAACACACTACAGATTAAAGGTGGACTAACACACCACAGATTAAAGGTGGACTAACACACCACAGATTAAAGGTGGACTAACACACCACAGATTAAAGGTGGACTAACACACTACAGATTAAAGGTGGACTAACACACCACAGATTAAAGGTGGACTAACACACTACAGATTAAAGGTGGACTAACACACTACAGATTACAGGTGGACTAACACACTACAGATTAAAGGTGGACTAACACACTACAGATTAAAGGTGGACTAACACACTACAGATTAAAGGTGGACTAACACACTACAGATTAAAGGTGGACTAACACACTACAGATTAAAGGTGGACTAACACACCACAGATTAAAGGTGGACTAACACACCACAGATTAAAGGTGGACTAACACACCACAGATTAAAGGTGGACTAACACACTACAGATTAAAGGTGGACTAACACACTACAGATTACAGGTGGACTAACACACTACAGATTAAAGGTGGACTAACACACTACAGATTAAAGGTGGACTAACACACTACAGATTAAAGGTGGACTAACAGCTTCACATAACTAAATACTGATTGTTATGCTGAATACTGATTTTTTTCAAATCTCACTAAATTGAACTGTAAACAAATGTACTTTGTTTGATTTGCTTGTGTGATTACAGTCTGTTACCTGGTTTAACCTGGTCCTGGTTTAACCTGGTCCTGGTTTAACCCGGTCCTGGTTTAACCCGGTCCTGGTTTAACCCGGTCCTGGTTTAACTTGGTCCTGGTTTAACCCGGTCCTGGTTTAACCCGGTCCTGGTTTAACTTGGTCCTGGTTTAACCCGGTCCTGTTCTGCAGGGAGGCGGTCAGTAACTTCCTGGCGGCTCTGAACCAGCAGAGGCGGAGTCAGCGCTGCAGCCATCAGCAGATGTCGGCGAACATCTGGGCCGCTCTGCAAATCGCCGTCTCCATGATGGACCGACCCGAGCTGGTCCAGGCCGCCAGCGCCGGGGACCTGGACCTGCTGACCAGGGCCTTCGACATGGGCGAGGTCTGACGGGGTCTCCTGTTCCACCTGGTCCTGGTCCAACCTGGACCTGGTTTAACCTGGACCTGGTCTAACCTGCTCCTGGTCTAACCTGGTCCTGGTCTAACCTGGTCCTGGTTGCACTGCAGGAGGTCCAGAGTTGCTGGGTGTGGACGGTCTGAAACCAAAGAGAGTCCTCTGCAATAGAAACAGCACAACCCTTTACTTCCTGTCCGGGGGCGGAGCCTCTCTTCACAGGGCTTTTCTATTGGCTCGTAGAGTCTGAAGCCTCTTGTTCCCCGTTGAGTCCGGTTCCTCGCCTCGTTGTTTTAATCGCTTCTCGTTTGTCAGATCAAACTCAACACTTGCTGCACACAAGTTTCACAATAAAACACAACCCTTTTCCTGAAAGGCTTTTATTGTGAAACAAGAAGTGCTGCGTGACAGCAATAAGCAGAAAGAGCTTCACACTGACACGCTTCATCACCTCTCTTCCAGGCATTAAATATGAAACATAACTTCTGTTATCGGCACGTCTGTTTGGCTGCTCACCTGGCGGCCATCTTTAACTCAAAGTTATGAATGAGGGCATCGAGGATCCGACTCAAAACAGGAAGATTGTTATTGTTTAAAGTATCTTCTGAGACGGAGGAGTAGAACTTTGCTTCCTGGTTTGAGTCTGATCAAAGAATCATGAAATGATGAAATGTGAAGAAGTTTAAATCTTTATTTGGTGAACTTACAGAGGAACCGAACCCTGGATTCTGTCTGAAGGTCTCTAGCTCGAACCTGCGATGACGGACACAGAGTCCATCAAACTTATTAACGTTATTAAATCTATTAAAGCATTTAGTTTCTTTTATTTTGCTTTTAAATCACAAATTTAAACTTTGAAAACTGACGTTAGTGTTGCTGAACGTTTAAGTCCAACGATGTCGGATTTAAAACCAGATGTTTTGTGACGAAGACGAAGAGGAGGAAGAACACAGAGAGACTGAAGTCTCATCGTCCAATCAGGTTCCTCCCTTTAAACGCTGAAAGCCATAAAACATAAAACGCCTCCACAGATTATTCACGAAGCATGAAACATAAACGTCCTGCAGGAACCTTTTAGAACCTTTAGAACTTCTAGAACCTTTAGGACCTCTAGAAGCTTTAGAACCTATAGAACCTTTAGAACTTCTAGAACCTTTAGACCCTCTAGATTAGAAACTTTAGGAACTCTACGACCTCTAGAACCTTGAGACCCTCTAGAACCTTTATACCCTTTAGAAACCTTAGGACCTTTAGAACCTTTATAACTTCTAGAACCTTTATAACTTCTAGAACCTTTAGGACCTTTAGAACCTTTATAACTTCTAGAACCTTTAGAACTTCTAGAACCTTTAGGACCTCTAGAACCTTTAGAACTTCCGTTCTTTTATATTGGCGGTCTGCTTGTCCCTCTTCCTGCCGTTGGCTCTCAGGTGAATCTTCCGGCTTCGTTTCATAAAACTATAACCATCACATTTAACCTCAAGATGGAGCAACGCCGGCTGTCACCTTCACCAGGGCCGCTTTCAGGGCCAGGGGTCATTTAGAGGTCATTCAGAGGTAATTTAGAGGTCGTTCAGGGGTCATTTAGATGTCATTCAGAGGTCATTCATTGAGTCCCATGAAGCCCGTGGTGAGGTTCTTTGTTCTCACGCTGCTGCTTCATTCAGGCGTCCATCTTTCCTTCACGTCTCTGAGTTGAATGTTTCTCCTGTAAACGACTGTACGGACAATAATCATGTAAACTTATGAGATTTTAGAAATTAAACACCTGATCCTGAACCTAAAGACGTCTGATCGTTTCTTTTGATCTGAAACTAATCAATCAGTAATGAAGGAAATGGGTTTCAGCCTCCAGAGGGCGCCATTCTTTTCTTAAGTGTCAGACATGTAAGCAGCAGCAAGTGCAGAGATGCTGTTTAGTATGTATATGTCTATATATTAGGGCGGGGCAAAGTTAAAAACATGTAACTGATTAATTTCATTATGCGCTAAATTCCATAATGAAGTAAAAACTAGTGTATTGCAGCTTTTATTTTAAAGTAATGTTATCAGAATATAACAGCACTCTGGAACAACAAGTTAACATACATACATATATAGTTTATAAATATTTTTTATGTTTTATGAACAGGTACTTTTCAGTAGTAAGGGTCCCTGTGAGGGACAAACCACTCCTTCTTTGGTCCATGTTCAGTAGTAAGGGTCCCTGTGAGGGACAAACCACTCCTTCTTTGGTCCATGTTCAGTAGTAAGGGTCCCTGTGAGGGACAAACCACTCCTTCTTTGGTCCATGTTCAGTAGTAAGGGTCCCTGTGAGGGACAAACCACTCCTTCTTTGGTCCATGTTCAGTAGTAAGGGTCCCTGTGAGGGACAAACCACTCCTTCTTTGGTCCATGTTCAGTAGTAAGGGTCCCTGTGAGGGACAAACCACTCCTTCTTTGGTCCATGTTCAGTAGTAAGGGTCCCTGTGAGGGACAAACCACTCCTCCAGCAGGTGATTCACTTTGTACAAAAGGAGGTTCACTCTAGTGACGGATCAGTTCTTTCAACGGGTGTCTAAAGCAAAGAGACCAACAGCAGGGTACCCAGGTGGTTAAAACTGCTCCCCGGGCGCCTCACAGGCAGCCCACTGCTCCTTAACCTCTTCAGCCCCAAAGTGCCCGTACAGTAATAAAGTAATATATGAACCAGGTTGTTTAAATCAGAAACTGATCTGTTTCTAGATTTACGGATCAGAATATTTTAATATACATTAACACTTTTCTCACTTGTTTATTTATTATCTCCTATTTCAACAACGAAAGAACAACCATAACAACAACATGACAAGTTAACAGTAACTCCTAATAATAATAACTCCTAACAATAAAAAGCAGTTTATTATAACAATAATAAGCAGCAGTTAATAATAATAATAATAACAACAACAATAATAATAATAGTAACAATAACAACAAGCAGCAGTTAATAATAATAATGACAATAATATTAGTAACAACAACAAGCAGCATCAGAGTCCCTGCAGGTTCTGAGCAGAGAAGACCTCCAGCTGAGCCTGCAGCTCCGTGGCTCTGATCCTGCAGACAAAGAAGACTCAGGAAGTACTGTGAAGCTCTCGCGGTGCGTTCAGGCTCCGCTCAGTAACATGAGTACTGCCCCTCCCCACGTGACCTCTGACCTGAAGGCTTTGGACCTCCTCTGGATGTTCTCCAGTCTCTGGATCCTGGAGCTCAGCTGCTGGACGCTCCCCTCTAGCTCCGCCTCCTTCAGGTGCGCTCGCCGCTCCAGCCGGCTGAAGGTGGACGCCAGCTCCCTGCAACGCGCAGCAGGTGAGCGACCAGGTGAGACTGAGTGGGGGCGGGGCTTACAGGTGAGCGACCAGGTGAGACTGTGTGGGGGCGGGGCTTACAGGTGAGCGACCAGGTGAGACTGTGTGGGGGCGGGGCTTACAGGTGAGCGACCAGGTGAGACTGTGTGGGGGCGGGGCTTACAGGTGAGCGACCAGGTGAGACTGTGTGGGGGCGGGGCTTACTTGTGCACCTGCTGGCTGCAGGCGGAGCTGATGACGGGGACGACGGCCCTCAGGCGGCCGGCGGCGTGCGCCGCCAGCTGCTGCTTCAGGACGCGCTCGCGGCTGGCGTCGGTCCAGCTGAGCCGCTCGTACAGGAAGAGGAGGCCGTACAGGGACATGGACAGGAAGAGGAGGGGCCAGCCCACAGAGCGCCACAGCTGCAGACACACACACACACACACACACACACAAACACGAAGGTGAGGAGGTGAGGAGGTGAGGAGATGAGGAGGTGAGGAGATGAGGAGGTGAGGAGATGAGGAGATGAGGAGGTGAGGAGGTGAGGAGGAAGGACGCACCACTCCACCGACCACCAGCACCGTCATGGACGCCCGGGAGGTGACGGAGACCAGAGCTGTTGCCATAGAAACCACCATCTGGTCCTTGAAGTTCTCCTGCAGACGATGACGATGAGAGATGAGAGGATGAAGATGAGAGGATGAAGATGATGGACATGAGAACTGAACCCTAACCCAGCCAGCACCTGGGCCTCGGCGCCGCTCAGCGCCCGCTTGGCGGCGGCGGCGCCGATGAAGCGGCTGACGAGCGCCGTCCAGCCCAGAGAGAACCGGAAGTCCGTGTTCTCACGGAAGTCTGCGCAGACGGCGGCGAGGCCGAGGTCAAAGGTCAGGTCGAAGGAGGCGGGGAGCTGCTGGTGGGGGGGCGGAGTCAGCAGGTGGCGGACGCAGTCTGAGGACAGAGGACACACAGGTGTGTGTGTGTGTGTGTGTGTGTGTGTGCGTGTGTGTGTGTGTGTGTGTGCGTGTGTGTGTGTGTGTGTGTGTGTACCCATCATGTGTCTCTGAGCGTCTCTCAGGTCGCTCTGGACGCTCACTGAGCAGCGTTGAGACAAACAGCCCAGCAGCCGCTGCTCCACGTGCTGCAGCAGCTTCTGCAGAGAGAAGCTCCTGTTGGGGGGCCGAGCGTTGTACTTGTACAGGGGTTGTGTACTTGTACAGAGGTTGTGTACTTGTACAGAGGCCGTGTACTTGTACAGAGGCCGTGTACTTGTACTTGTACTCACAGTTTTGTAGAGCTCCAGAGTTTCTGGTGTTGGGTTGAAATCAGCTCTGAACTCGTCCACCAGAACAGAGAGAGAGCAGATCTGATCCAACAGAGCGGCAGCAACCTGACACACAACACACACTGTGACTGCACAGCTACACAACACACACTGTGACTGCACAGCTACACAACACACACTGTGACTGCACAGCTACACAACACACACTGTGACTGCACAGCTACACAACACACACTGTGACTGCACAGCTACACAACACACACTGTGACTGCGCAGCTACACAACACACACTGTGACTGCGCAGCTACACAACACACACTGTGACTGCGCAGCTACACAACACACACTGTGACTGCACAGCTACACAACACACACAACAGACACACAACACACACCCTGGCCGACACGTCCTCGGTCAGAGTCCTGATCCGCTCCCTGACGTCGTCGCTCTGTCGGGTCATTTCTCCTCTGATGAAGTCCAGCTGGTCCCTCTGGTCCTCACGCTGCTCCAGGCAGCATATCCTGTCGTAGGGATTACAGGGATTACAGAGGTGATGGATGTAGAGGTGATGGAAGTAGAGGTGATGGAAGTAGAGGTGATGGAAGTAGAGGTGATGGATGTAGAGGTGATTATGTAGAGGTGATGTATGTAGAGGTGATGGATGTAGAGGTGATGGAAGTAGAGGTGATGGATGTAGAGGTGATGGATGTAGAGGTGATGGAAGTAGAGGTGATGGATGTAGAGGTGATGGAAGTAGAGGTGATGGATGTAGAGGTAATGGATGTAGAGGTGATGGATGTAGAGGTGATGGATGTAGAGGTGATGGAAGTAGAGGTGATGGAAGTAGACGTGATGGATGTAGAGGTGATGGATGTAGAGGTGATGGAAGTAGAGGTGATGGATGTAGAGGTGATGGAAGTAGAGGTGATGGAAGTAGAGGTGATGGATGTAGAGGTGATGGATGTAGAGGTGATGGAAGTAGAGGTGATGGATGTAGAGGTGATGGATGTAGAGGTGATGGAAGTAGAGGTGATGGATGTAGAGGTGATGGAAGTAGAGGTGATGGATGTAGAGGTGATGGATGTAGAGGTGATGGAAGTAGAGGTGATGGAAGTAGAGGTGATGGAAGTAGAGGTGATGGATGTAGAGGTGATGGATGTAGAGGTGATGGATGTAGAGGTGATGGAAGTAGAGGTGATGGATGTAGAGGTGATGGATGTAGAGGTGATGGAAGTAGAGGTGATGGAAGTAGAGGTGATGGATGTAGAGGTGATGGAAGTAGAGGTGATGGATGTAGAGGTGATGGATGTAGAGGTGATGGAAGTAGAGGTGATGGAAGTAGAGGTGATGGATGTAGAGGTGATGGAAGTAGAGGTGATGGATGTAGAGGTGATGGATGTAGAGGTGATGGAAGTAGAGGTGATGGAAGTAGAGGTGATGGATGTAGAGGTGATGGATGTAGAGGTGATGGAAGTAGAGGTGATGGATGTAGAGGTGATGGATGTAGAGGTGATGGAAGTAGAGGTGATGGATGTAGAGGTGATGGAAGTAGAGGTGATGGATGTAGAGGTGATGGATGTAGAGGTGATGGAAGTAGAGGTGATGGAAGTAGAGGTGATGGATGTAGAGGTGATGGATGTAGAGGTGATGGATGTAGAGGTGATGGAAGTAGAGGTGATGGATGTAGAGGTGATGGATGTAGAGGTGATGGAAGTAGAGGTGATGGAAGTAGAGGTGATGGATGTAGAGGTGATGGAAGTAGAGGTGATGGATGTAGAGGTGATGGAAGTAGAGGTGATGGATGTAGAGGTGATGGAAGTAGAGGTGATGGAAGTAGAGGTGATGGATGTAGAGGTGATGGATGTAGAGGTGATGGAAGTAGAGGTGATGGATGTAGAGGTGATGGATGTAGAGGTGATGGAAGTAGAGGTGATGGATGTAGAGGTGATGGATGTAGAGGTGATGGAAGTAGAGGTGATGGAAGTAGAGGTGATGGATGTAGAGGTGATGGAAGTAGAGGTGATGGAAGTAGAGGTGATGGATGTAGAGGTGATGGATGTAGAGGTGATGGAAGTAGAGGTGATGGATGTAGAGGTGATGGAAGTAGAGGTGATGGATGTAGAGGTGATGGAAGTAGAGGTGATGGATGTAGAGGTGATGGATGTAGAGGTGATGGATGTAGAGGTGATGGATGTAGAGGTGATGGATGTAGAGGTGATGGATGTAGAGGTGATGGAAGTAGAGGTGATGGATGTAGAGGTGATGGAAGTAGAGGTGATGGATGCAGAGGTGATGGAAGTAGAGGTGATGGAAGTAGAGGTGATGGATGTAGAGGTGATGGAAGTAGAGGTGATGGATGTAGAGGTGATGGATGTAGAGGTGATGGATGTAGAGGTGATGGATGTAGAGGTGATGGAAGAGGAAGTGAGCAGTGAGTTTTCCTGACTTCCTGTCAGCGGAGGTGATGTTGATGTCGTCCATCACGGCCTTGACGGCCTCGGTGATCTGCCACGCCCGCACGGTGTGCTGCTCGAACTTCGTCTTCACCGCAGACTGAGAGATGAACTCCTGCAGGGCCCAAGGTCACAAGGTCACAAGGTCACAAGGTCACAAGGTCACAAGGTCACAAGGTCACGAGTCACAAGGCCACAAGGCCACAAGGTCACAAGTCACAAGGTCACAAATCACAAGTTCACAAGTTCACAAGGTCACAAGGTCACGGCCCCTGCAGACATGACGATGAGACACTGAACGAACCTCAAATGTTCTCTCAAACATCTGGAACTCTGTCAGTCGCTCCTGGAAGCCTTCAGCCAGAGCGCCGCCTGCAGGAGACACCGAGCACCAAGCCCTTCATCTTCAGGTCAACAACACACCTCGTCTCTCTCGTCTCCCTCGTCTCCCTCGTCTCTCTCGTCTCTCTCGTCTCCCTCGTCTCCCTCGTCTCCCTCGTCTCTCTCGTCTCCCTCGTCTCTCTCGTCTCCCTCGTCTCCCTCGTCTCTCTCGTCCCCCTCGTCTCCCTCGTCTCCCTCGTCTCCCTCGTCTCCCTCGTCTCTCGTCTCTCTCGTCTCTCTCGTCTCCCTCGTCTCCCTCGTCTCCCTCGTCTCCCTCGTCTCTCTCGTCTCCCTCGTCTCCCTCGTCTCCCTCGTCTCCCTCGTCTCCCTCGTCTCCCTCGTCTCCCTCGTCTCCCTCGTCTCTCTCGTCTCCCTCGTCTCCCTCGTCTCCCTCGTCTCTCTCGTCTCCCTCGTCTCCCTCGTCTCCCTC
>NW_027175832.1:21365043-21367543 GCF_023055335.1 Clinocottus analis | reverse complement strand
CAACAACACCAACAACACCAACAACACCTACAACACCCAACAACACCTACAACACCTACAACACCCAACAACACCAACAACACCTACAACACCTACAACACCTACAACACCCAACAACACCAACAACACCTACAACACCAACAACACCAACAACACCTACAACACCTACAACACCAACAACACCAACAACACCAACAACACCAACAACACCTACAACACCAACAACACCAACAACACCAACAACACCTACAACACCAACAACACCTACAACACCTACAACACTTACAACACCAACAACACCCACAACACCTACAACACCTACAACACCAACAACACCAACAACACCTACAACACCAACAACACCAACAACACCAACAACACCCACAACACCCACAACACCCACAACACCTACAACACCCACAACACCCACAACACCTACAACACCAACAACACCTACAACACCTACAACACCAACAACACCAACAACACCCTACAACACCTACAACACCAACAACACCAACAACACCTACAACACCAACAACACCAACAACACCTACAACACCAACAACACCAACAACACCTACAACACCCACAACACCCACAACACCCACAACACCTACAACACCCACAACACCTACAACACCAACAACACCTACAACACCAACAACACCAACAACACCTACAACACCAACAACACCAACAACACCTACAACACCAACAACACCAACAACACCTACAACACCCACAACACCCACAACACCCACAACACCTACAACACCCACAACACCTACAACACCAACAACACCTACAACACCTACAACACCAACAACACCCTACAACACCTACAACACCAACAACACCAACAACACCTACAACACCTACAACACCAACAACACCAACAACACCCTACAACACCTACAACACCAACAACACCAACAACACCCTACAACACCTACAACACCAACAACACCAACAACACCAACAACACCCACAACACCCACAACACCCACAACACCTACAACACCCACAACACCTACAACACCTACAACACCTACAACACCAACAACACCAACAACACCCTACAACACCTACAACACCAACAACACCAACAACACCTACAACACCAACAACACCCTACAACACCAACAACACCTACAACACCAACAACACCAACAACACCTACAACACCAACAACACCTACAACACCTACAACACCAACAACACCAACAACACCCTACAACACCTACAACACCAACAACACCAACAACACCCACAACACCTACAACACCTACAACACCAACAACACCTACAACACCTACAACACCAACAACACCAACAACACCCTACAACACCTACAACACCAACAACACCAACAACACCTACAACACCAACAACACCAACAACACCAACAACACCTACAACAGCCCGACACAATGACAAACGCAAAGCGCAGGGGGCGTGTCCCCAGACGCAGGAGGAACACCCAGACCTCCTTTACCCGAACGTTGAAACACGAGCTGTGATGCGACAGCTCGTGTTTCAACGCGCAGCTCAGAGACACTTCCTGTTTCATGAGGGAAGCTTTCCTCCATGTCCCCACTAAACAACAACACACCATACCCAACAACAACACCAACAAACAACACACCATACCCAACAACAACAACAAAAAACAACAACAAACATGTACATATATGGGTGTGTCTGTGTGTGTCTGTGTGTGTGTGTGTTTCTGACCGTCCACAAAGGCGGCGCCTTCCTTCACAAAGTCCAGCAGCTGATCAAAGATGGAGGTGATGGAACGTTTTGCCACCACGAAGCGATGAAGAGGAGACGCATCCATGACGCCTGAGACACACACACACACGGACACACACACATACAGTTGGTCTGCAGACAGACACACACACACAGACACACACGGACACACACACACACACACACACAGAGTTTCGGGTTCAGAGGTCGAGATTCGTCCCCACCGAACCGCCGTCAGCTCCCATGATCCTCTCTGTTCACCACCACGACCATCAGACTCTGATGCTCAGCACACAAAGCTCAGCTTACAGTGTGTGTGTGTGTGGGTGTGTGTGTGTCTGTGTGTGTGTCTGTGTGTGTATGTGTGCAGACAGATCCTCTTAGCAGGACTTAGAGCTGCTTCACCTCAACAAGCTGCTGACTCTCAGGTGTTCATTAGTGTTTCATTTCATTATTATGGACATCATCTTCATCACATCTTCATCACTTCCTTTTTTATAAGTTTCAATACTAAAATAAATTGAATCTTCTGGGAGATCAGTCAGATGTTTCACATGTTGAAAAGCTACGAGGAACTTTAACTCTGTGTTGGTTCTGCTGCCCCCTGTGGACTAAAGAGGTAGTGTTGGTTCTAGTGCCCCCTGTGGACTAAAGAGGTAGTGTTGGTTCTAGTGCCCCCTGTGGACTAAAGAGGTAGTGTTGGTTCTAGTGCCCCCTGTGGACTAAAGAGGTAGTGTTGGTT